>NC_064822.1:75021822-75321822 GCF_024166365.1 Elephas maximus indicus
TAAATAGCTCACTCTTCATCAGCATCTCTCTCCTACCCACTGTCCAGTCCCTTTCATGTCTGTTGAGTTGTCTTCGGGAATGGTTCCTGTCCTGGGTCAACAGACGGTTTGGGGACCATGCCCACCGGGATTCCTCTAGTCACAGTCAGACCATTAAGTATGGTCTTTTTATGAGAATTTGGGGTCTGCATCCCACTGATCTCCTGCTCCCTCAGGGGATCTCTGTTGTGCTCCCTGTCAGGGCAGTCTCGGTTGTGGCCGAGCACCAACTAGTTCTTCTGGTCTCAGGATGATGTAGGTCTCTGGTTCATGTGGCCCTTTCTGTCTCTTGGGCTCATAGTTATCGTGTGACCTTGGTGTTCTTCATTCTCCTTTGATCCAGGTGGTCGAGACCAATTGATGCATCTTAGATGGCTGCTGGTTAGCATTTAAGACCCCAGACGAGTGGCTGCTTTTTTATTCAACAGAATTCCCAGGACAGAATCTGATAGCAGGGGGTTGAAGAATGAGTGGGTGGTCTGTATAAGTAGTGTCATCTAATTTTTTAAGGAACTTGAGTTGGAATCGACTTGATGTCACATGACAACAACAGGAAAGTATAAAGCTAATCCAGTAGCTTTAAGAGTAGAATCACAGGAAGCAGTTCATAAGGTGTGGAAGGCTTGGCTGTGTTTGTATGCTGAGGGGAGAAGCCAGTAGAGATGTGAAAAATTAAAGATGTAAGAGCAAGAAATAAATAGTAGGGAAATGTCCTGAAGTAGAAAGGAGAAGGGAAAGGATCAAGGATCCAAATAGTTTAATCACAGAAAGGAGGAAAAAATCATTCTCTCAAGGAAAAGAGAAAGTGTATCAGATGTTTGAGAAAACCGAGGATGCTGAGAAACAGAAGGTGAATTTGAGGAGATTTACACCATATGACCTCGATCTTACAACTTGAAGGGCCCAGTCACTTGCTGAGAGTGAGTGAGTGAGGATGAAGTTGTGGGGATAGAGGAGAAAGGTTTTCAACTGCTGCGTTTAGTTGAACATAGAGTGTCTGGTTGAATTAGAGCTGTTGGCTGATTTGCAGTTTATGTTATGTAGTCTCTCTCTCTTTTTTTTTCTGACAATGAAACAGCTGAACTGTCCCAGACAATGGATACACAATCCAATACTTTTTCCATTATGTTTTGCTTTTGACATTACAGTAAACAGCACCTATTTGTTTACAAAATTTAAATGATTTTTAAAAAATATTTTCACCGAAGGATACGGCATTTGAGTCTATTTTTTTAATTTGTTAAAAGAATTTTTGTAAACAATTGCATTCTTCGATTTAAGATTAATCTGGGTTGGGAGGTACTAAACCCAGCCAAACCAAACCCAGTGCTGTCGAGTCGATTCCGATTCATAGCGATCCTATAGTACAGAGTAGAACTGCCCCATAGAGTTTCCAAGAGGCGCCTGGCGGATTACGAACTGCCAACTCTTGGGTTAGCGGCCTTAGCACTTAACCACTACGCCGCCACCAGGGTTTCCTGGGAGGGACTAAGTAAGTTATTTTCCTAATTGAATAGTCTCTAATAGCAGCAGCTAAAGCATAGAGGAAAGAATTCAGGGCGGAGTATGCCTCTTAATAGTTATATCATTGTGGGGAAGTCACTTTACCTTAAAAACCTTAAGAAGTCCCAAAACCAAAATGAAAACCAATACCGTTGAGTCAATTCCAACTCAAAGTGACCCTATAGGACAGGGTGGAACTGCCCCATAGGGTTTCCAAGGAGTGGCTGGTGGATTCGAACTGCTGACCTTCTGGTGAGCAGCCAAGCTCTTAACCACTGTGCCACCAGGGATCCTAAGAGGTCCCAGTTACCTTTTATTTTAGATAATGTAAGTGAAAGTTCTTTGCAGTTGGAAAGAACAATACAAATCTAGAATGGTTTCAAGATCTATGTTTTAAATTGTGTAAGTACTTGTGAAATTTACCTTCCGTGTACCAGTTCTAACAAAAAAAAAAAAAGAATGCTAATAAAATAAGGGTATAAAGCAAGAAAGGGGGAGAGAATGAGCCAGGTAAACAAAAGATCTAACAGAGGGGAGTGCTGGACTGCACATCTAGGGGCCACAGTCCAGATGGAGAAGCCGTGAGGGAATGTGAGCTCTCCAGAGGGAAAAGAGGCATCAGTACATTATTCTATATGTTTTAGCATTTAGGAAAAGCTAATTATAGTATGATAAAATTGATAGAGCAGCTCGAAAATTTAAAGGGATTTTTAAATTAATAATTTTAAATTAATTTTTAAATTTTTTAATAATTATGTGATTTTTTTAATTGCTTAAAAATTGCAGAGTTATTAAGTACAGAAAAATGGATTTCTTATATGAAAAAACTGAATCTTAAACCCTTTCTTTGGTTTTGCAATGAGTTATAAATTTTATTATAGCAATTTGGAGAAATACATGTATATAGATATACAGTAAAACCTGGCAAAAGATGGAACCTGTATAAGGCAGAAACCTGTCAGAGGAGGAAAATTCAAATATTTTGCAGTAATAAAGAGCGATAGTAAGCACCCTGTCAAAGGCAGAAAACTTGCAAGACCTGGGAAAACAAGGCAATCTCGTTGAGTTCCAACTCTCACAGGTTTCACTATACATGTTGTTGTTTTTGTTGTGTGCCGTTGAGTTGATTCTGACGCATAGCTGACCCTATAGGACAGAGTAGATTTGCTTCCTACGGTTTCCTTGACTGTAATCTTTACAGGAGCAGATTGCCAGGTCTTTTCACCACAGAGCCACTGGTGGAATATATACCATTTATATAAAGGACTATTGATTTAAATTGAATTATCCTTATAGTCATATTCTTTAGCAATATTAACACAAAATAATATTACACAAACAAATGAACAACACTTTAAAGATTAAAAGTCAGTTGCCTCTGGGCACTATGACTGGGTGGTAAAGAAAACTGGGATTGGAGATTACTGATCATTATAAACCTTTCAGCACTGTTTGTTTTTTGACCTACCATGTTTCCCTCAATCTAAGATTAATTCAACTGTAAGTGGCAACATGTTTCCTTATGTGTGAGTAAGAAGGAAAAAATGCTGCCAATCCATCACAATATTTAACTCCATTTCAGAGATGTGTATGTATAAAAAGGTATGTGCTGGTATTACATAATTAAGTTGCTCAAATTACAGAAATTAAATTGTCCATGATAATCAAATGAACTTTAAAGAAAGTGTTGGAGTGGGGAGGGATAGAGTGTTAAAAACTTTATTTGGTCTGTTTTAGAATTTGAATCCTATGAATATCTTCTAAGCCTCCCGTCTTCCTAAATTATTTAGAAACATCTACATAAGAACTACTATACTCTTTCGTGTTTTGGTTATCATCAAGGCAGCTGTACTATGTAAAAGGGCTTATTTTTATGCAGTAAAGCTTACAGCATTATATGCAATCGTTTAGATCAGGAATCAGCATTTTTTTTTCTGTAAAAGATCAGATTATGCATATTTTAGGCCTTGTGGGTCCATAGGCAAATTTGAGAATATTACGTAGGTATTTATGTAACAAGAGGAGTCCCTGGGTGATGTAAACAGTTAACATGTTTGGCTACTAACCACAAGGTTTGAGGTTGGAGTTCACCCAGAGCTGCGTCAGAATAAAGGCCTGGTGATCTACTTCTGAAAAATCGTCCATTGACAAGCCTATGGAGAACAGTTCTACTCTGACACGTGGGGTCACCATGAGGTGGAACTGGCTCAATGTCAACTTTTTTTTTTTAATGTAATAGGAGAGAAAATAAATTTCCACAATTTTTTTTTGAAAAAATTCAAGATAATAATTACAGTAATAATAACAATTTTTTAGAAGGTGAGACAATTTTGTTTAACTTGGGTCCAAAGTTAGTGTTTCCTGTCATCAAGTCAAATGCAAACGTTCATCTGTGGAAACCATTCTTAGCTTGCAGACCATATGAAAACAGACGACTGGGCGGATTTTGCCCATGGGCCATGGTTTGCCAATGCCAGGTTTAGTCATCAGCTCCTACTGCCTGTTCCTGAATTTTTGCTCTGGTCTGGTGAGAAATTGTGGCATTTTACCTGGGCCACTGCTGCCTGGACACATGCATGAAGCCTAAGAGAGCAGTCTTTTGGCCTCTTGCCCTTTTCCTTGCTACTCACAGTGCATTCTAACCAGTAGCATAGGTAGCCCTTGTTTCTTGTTATTACTACGTGTCGTTGAGTCGATTCCGAATCATAGCGACCCCATGTGACAGAGTAGAATGGTCCCATAGGGCTTTCTTGACTGTAATCTTTAGGGAAGTAGATGGCCAGATCTTTCTCCCACAGTGTGGCTGGGTGGATTTGAACCATCTCCCTTTCCGTTAGCAGTCAAGTGCTTAGCCATTTGCACCACCAGGGCTTTTTGAGAGCTTGTTAGACATGCAGAATCTTGGACTCTACTCTAGAACAGCTAACTCAGGATTTGCATTTAAACAAGATCCTCAGATGATTCCTGTACACATTAAACTCCTCTATTTTTTTTTTTTTTATCATAGAACACTCTCAGATTTCTAGAAAAATCCAAGGACAAGCAGTTCTCCAGACAATCTCAAGCAAAGCCACATATTTAACTCATTTACCCAGATATTTTAGGGCAAAGCATATTTTACCTGAAGGGTTTAGATGACTACCTTTGTTCTTTGGTTTTATTTGCTATTGCACTCCAGGTGCCGGTGAAAAATGACTTTTTTTAAAATTCAAAACAAACGCTGATTCCAACCTAAATTTAATCCACTTCATTTTTATTTTTATTCTCAACTTGTATAAGATCGTAACACTTCCAAAGGAGAGTGCATTTTATCAGAATGCACACATTTTAAACCTCTAACCGATCTGTATTTACAAGATAAAGCACAATGGTTTCAAAGGAGATATTATATTCAGATAAATAATGCATGTTTTAATATTGCCCGTGTGGTTGTGGACAAGCCCATAAGAGTCCTGAAGCTCTTATGGTTTATTCTCTTATCCTACCTTGTAATAATTTTCCAAATTAGAACATAATGAAATCAAAGAAAACCAGAATCCATTCAAACACTAAAGTTGCACTTGCTGTTTTATATGGAGGCAAAATCTTTACATGAATAAATGGATATTTTAAGATTCTTCAGTTATTGGCTGAATTTACTCACTGAGAAAATTATGGGTTTTCTATAGGTACTATGATGTTCGAATCCATGATATCTAAGCTCACAACCATAAATATGAAATTCTGTTGAGTTCCTAAAAATTCCTCTTGGATCTCTGATTTTGGCAAATTCCCAGAAGACGAAATTTGCTCATGTAAGAACATACTGGTTGGTGCCCATGAACCACTCTCATAGAAAACCTGTTGCCTTCGAGTCAATTCCAACTCATAGCGACCCTATAGGACAGAGTAAAACTGCCCCATAGGGTTTCCAAGGAGTGGATGGTGGGTTTGAACCTTTTGGTTAGCAGCCTGAGCTCTTAACCACCGTGCCTCTAGGGCTCCAGACTCTCAAAGAGGTAGCTGTAATTTCGTTGCCATATGTATCTGCTGCCTTTGGAGAAAATAATTCTCACCTACGATGAGAATGACATATGTTTTTTATTTTTATCTGCTTTACCAATTAATGGTGTGCTCCTATATTTGAACCGAGCTATTCACCCTCTTTTTTGTTTGTTTGTTTCTTTCTGACCGTTGAAACTCATTTCAGGAGATTCACCTTTAGTTTTGTGCTTTAATTTCTGAATATGCAACAGGTACCTCATTTACTGGAGATCAGATACACAAACACATCTTGATAAAGAATCACTTATTGCTTTGGGTGGTGTACTAAATGGGCTACTTTACCTCAAATTTAATTTCAGCTTTGATGTCAACTTTAAAAATAAGATCCTGAAAATACTACTGTATTTTACACAAATACCGTGTGCCTTCTATATTTATTTGCCAACCACACCCTCCCCCGTGAGGTATTTTCATAAGTGTACTATGCTAAATTTTTTTAAAGCAACGTGTAAAAATAAATTGGCATAGCAGTACTTATGAAGATAGCTCATAGGGGGAGGGAGCGATTAGCAAACAAATGTACAAGGTGTGCATTATTTGTGTAAAAATACAGTAATGTGCTTTTATTAATTAAATGAATGACTTAATCCAGCAAAATATTTACAAGTTATTTCTTTTTGTGTTTGCATAGTTCCTCCCATTAGGTACGTTACAATGGATGTACCCTGTAGTATACCTTGGAAAAAATGTGTCAGTTCCAAAACACTAGGAAAAAAAGTAGTTTTGCCCAAGCTAATCCTACTTTCAATAAAGGTGACTGGATCTCTGACTTGGTTTTTAGTTTATCAAGCACTTTTTTTCCAACCAAGGAATGATTTTTATACTAAATGTCAATTATTAGAACTAGTAGAAGTTACTGGTTATGTTAGAGAATCAAGCCCTTGACTTTACCTATATCATAAAGAAATTTTAAAGGTGAAAGTCTTAAAGATATTTGAATATACCTCATATGCATTTCAATCTAGATGTTATTTAAAAGGCCAAATAATTGTTACTCCTGTGTTATACATTTCTGCTTGGTATAAGGCTTAATAACAATCTTAATTAGACTAATTTTAGCCAGATTAACACTTGTGTGTGTCAGCACAAACTTAATGCTGCACACTGCTGGATTTAATTAATACTAAGGAAAGGAAATACTCATGGTGTAAACATTTTTTAACTGAAAAAGGCTAACATGACGTATGCACAATTATGACAGAGGATAAATCACAATAAATCACTGATTCTAGATTTTTAGTGAAATAAAGTTGACATTAAAATAGATAAATAACCCACAACATTTTAAGAGGGAGGAAATCAGTTTGTCCACTGGGTGGAATGTAATGTTAACCTTTAAGTATTAGTTTTACTTAATGTGTAATAACATGAAAAATGCTACTTTAAATTGTGAAGTACAAGAAAAAATACTTAAGAAAAAGAAAACCCTATAAATAGAGAAAAAAAAAAAAAAAAAAGACTAGAAGGCAATATATGAAAGTAGTAACGGGATTTGAGTTTGGGGCCTATGAGTGGTTTTCTTCTTTTTTCTGCTTTCCCATATGTCCCTGAAATAACACGTGTTACATTTATAGTGAAAAATAAAACTCGTGAGGTCTCATAGCGAAAAAAAAGAAAAAAGCTAAATAAGGTCAAGTGTAGTGTTAGGAAAATACAGTCTTGATGGAATACGTTGGGTGTGTTATCAAACCTTTGCATTTCATGCATAGTTCTGGAAAGTTTGGAGTTTTTTTTGTAGTTGGCACCCTAATACACATTTCTTGATTTCATTAGGTAACGAACTTAGGAATGTTACATCTTGAATTAGAAACCTCTCCGTTGTTGCATTGTTTAAGAGCTAAAAAACAGAAATAAGTTGCATTTTTCCTTCCTTAAGTTTCTAGTTTGACCAACGGTGTGGGACTTCCCCACTTCTCACCATTGGCCTGAGCTGTGATTATGCCTGTCAAGCTTTAGGCATGGTTGTTGTCTGTACTCTCTCCTCTGTAAAGACGATAGTACCGGGAAGGGAAGTGACTGAAGGTGAGAGGATGTCAGGAAATATAAGGAGTAACAGCCCACTGGGGTTAAAAAAAAAAAAAAGGATTTTTTTTTTCATTTACTTCATAGAATTTATTGGAAATAGCAGTGAGGATTTCAAGTTAACACTGATAACTTCCATTTTTAGGAAGAAGGACCCGGCAGTCTACTTCTGAAAAGAATTAGCCAGTGAAAACCTTGTGAATAGCAGCAGAACATTGTCCGTTTTTATAGCTCATAATAATAATAAAGCAATGACCTTAGAATTAGAAGACCATAATTCAAACGATGCTATCTTTGTGACCTTTGATCTCTTAAATGATTGTTCATCACGAGTTTTAATGTGATATGTATATGCATGGTGCCTAGGCTCAAATTAGAAACTCAATAAATATTTGTTCAGTCATAATTTATGTACTTAAAAACCTCACCCACATTTTCAAGGCACTTGAGTTCAAGGTAAAAGGAAATTTTAATGTCAGACTAATTTGATTACATAAATTACTATCAAAAGTACCCTAGGTTTGTACCTATGTGTCCTGACAAAACATGTTAATTTTCTATAATCATAATCAGAATATGGAAAACTTAACCAAATATCTAGTTACAAAGATGAATATCATATTTTTTATATTCCCATAGCAAAATATTATGCAAATAAATAAGCAAGTATGCAAATGAATGAATGATTGCAGACTAACTTAGAAACAACGAATTTCAGTATTTTGTACCCAAAGGAACATAGCTCAGGTTCATTTGAAATGACTAGTTTTTCCTTTTTCCTCTAGCAGGCCTTGTTATCAACCTTGGAGGGGAATATTTAGTTCATTAACAATATCAAATAATATACTATGTAAACTCTGTGTAACTCCCCTCTAGCCAACAAAACTATACCCCTCTTTAAATATGTTGTCAAATATGCAAGAGTGGAGAATTGCTGAAGAGTATGTTGCCTGTAGTTAAAGTGAATTTAAGATTTCCTGTGCTCTGGAAGGAAACCCTTGTGGTGTACTGGTTAAGTGTTACACCTGCTAACCAAAAGGCTGGCAGTTCGAATTCACCAGGCACTCCTTGGAAGCTTATTCTGTCCTATAGGGTCGCTATGAGTTGGAATCGGCTTGAGGGCAACTTTTTTTTTTTTTTTTTAATTCTCTGGAAGGATTTCTAATGTAATTCTTTCAGCCATGCAGTATAGAATATTTTCCTAAAGTCATCCAGGCTTTTTTTTTTTTCAAGTAATTAAGCATAATTTGAAGCTCAGTCTGGGGTATTTCATGATATACAAGACTGCCAAGGCTTAGGGCACCGCACAATATAAATTTACTTCCATTTTGTCCAGCATTCATTCTGTTTCAATAGGGTAAATGCCTTACTTTTCTTCCATATCTTCAAAGTGCCTAGGATAGTGCTAGCAAAGCAAAATCGAACCCGTTGCCATTCAGTCGTTTCTGATTCATAGTGACCCCATAGGACAGAGTAGAACTGCCACATAAGATTTCCAAAGAGCAGCTGGTGGATCTGAACTGCAGACCTTTTGGTTAGCAGCTGAGCTCTATTACCACTGTGCTACCAGGATAGTGCCAGGCATTCACTAAATACTTACTGGTTTTTGAATTTCTACATTGGCAGACCAAGAAAAGCACTTTTAAAGATTTATGGATTGTCAAAGCCTATTACAATTTGGAGTTCTACTCTGTCCTATAGGGTCACTATGAGTTGGAATCGACTTGAAGGCAACAGATTTGGTTTTGGTATTAAGATTTATAATTTGCCAAAACTTATTATAGTAAATAAATATGGGGTGGCTGGTTTAAAACTTAATCAGAAAAGATTATGTACAATTGAAGATAATAAAATAAACTAAGGTAAGTTTAATCACTGAATTCTTTCCCAAAACAAATACATCCTGTGATCTTGTTAATGGCATTGATAAGTGACAGGAAGCTTGCACCCTGAAATGTAACTTCTATGAGCAGAGAAACAACAAAAATTATAATGTAATAATAAGTGTGACTAGAAGACTGTGTGGTCTCCATAGATCTTTAAAAAGAGTAAGAGTGGCTTAGTCAAGAGAAGAGGATCTTCTAGATACCTGACCCTGACTATTTTAATAAAATTATCTCTCAAGTAGAGGTTAGAACCATAGATGAACATTGTGTGATATTTCTTGATTTCAAACTTCCTTTCTTTTCTGTTATGAGCCCTGGTGGTACAGTGGTTAAGGTAGGTAGTTTGAACCCACCAGCCGCTCCTTGGGAGAAAGATGAGGCAGTCTGCTTCCGTAAAGATTTACAGCCTTGGAAACCGCCCCCCCCAGGGGGCAGTCCTACTCTGTCCTTTCAGGTTGCTATGGAGACCCTGGCGGCATAGTGGTTAACAGCTACAGCTGCCAACCGAATGGTCCGCAGCTTGAATCCACTGGGTGCTCCTTGGAAACCCTATGGAGCAGTTCTACTCTGTCCTTTAGGGTCCCTATGAGTTGAATTGACTTGATGGCAACAGGGTTTTGGTACATGTAAAGGGAGCCCTGGTGGTGCAGTGGTTAAGACCTTGGCTGCATTTAAGCAAAAAGGTCAGTAGTTTGAATCCACAAGCCACACCTTGGAAACTCTATGGGGCAGTTCTACCCTGTCCTATAGGGTCACTATGACTTGGAATCGACGCCACAGCAATGGGTTTGGTTTGGTACCTGTAAATATGATGCTTTTTGGGAATACAATTTTCTTTTGCAATGTTAATGAGGTCATGCCAGAGTAAGGTAGGTCCTAAACCTAATCACTTCTGATTTATAAAAAGGGCAGAATAAACACAAAGACACACACAGGCAGGGGGAGGAAGACAGACAATGGAGACAAATGCATCTACAAGCCCCAGGAATCCCCAAAATTGTTGCAAGCTACTAGAAGTTGAAATAGACAAGGAAGAACCTCTCCCTAGAGCCATGTCCTGAATTTGGACTTGTAGCCTCCTGAACCGTGAGAAAATAAATTTCTGTTCTTTGATGCCACCCACACTTGCTATTTGTGTTACAGTAGCACTACGTAACTAAGACAGGTCACTTTCTCAAATAAACCCGGCAATTCAGTGGCAGAATAGTGGCTAAGACCCAGATTCTTGATTCTGAGGCTGAGCCTGGTTTGTAAGGTACCAGAAACTATCCTCTTGTTTCATGAAGATATTCGAGGAGCCACAGCTAGGCAGATGAGGGGATGATTAGAATGGATGGCAGTTCCTTCTGTCCTATTTCAATCAGAAAACTTCTATTTTAGGTTCTTTGGATTACGTTCTGAGTAAGACATCATAAAGTTTTTCACTTCTAAAATTATTTAAAAATCATTGCTAGGTACCTTATTATTTGAAGAAGTAGTATATTGAAGCTGTAAATTACAGTACTAATTTTTAATAAAATTTGCTACTGGTTCAGAAATTAATGTCTCCCAAGGATAGCCTGGTATTATTTGTTACTTGCATTAATTTTTAAGAAATATTCAGCATTGGCCTAGGAGTAAGGACTGCTTTACCTGAAGATAGGTGTTGAAAGTTCACCATTTTTTCTATCAGATGTGTCTTCAAAGGAGGCATAAAAGGATGGAAGGAATATAAGGCACCAACGTCTGGGCAGAGGTTTGGGAAGCTGGAGATATTATCACTCATAAACTCATCTTCTTCCAGATTATCCAAAATCTACCCTACTTGGTATCTTAGAACTTAGCAGAGTATTTTAAAACAATGCAAACAACTCACTTGGGATGCTAAGTTGTACTTACTAATGCATGCCAACAGAAATGGCCCATCTCTCTTAGAGGGAAATAAGCGGGTGCTGAAATACTCCATAAAGGAGCCAGGATTAATAATGGCAGGAAGCCGATCACATTCATTACTGCAACTGGCAGAAGAAAGCCATTCGAATTCAGATTGGAATTCATGGTCTGTAGATAATATCCTGAAGGAATCTGTATTTGAGGGGAAAAGCAGCCATCAGTGGTTTAACTTTGGAGAAACTGATGCTTGTACTATGTGACCAATGAGCTACATGTTCCCCAGCTTTTCAAATCCCAATTATGTGCTGATAAAGGGTTTCCATCTGTGACATTAGGAATTCTGTTTCGTCTATTAGCAATGCTATGGAGGAATCTTCTGTCGTGTGGTCTATCTTCTAATTTTTCCTGTAGAAAATACAGTTTGCTCTAATTTTGTGTTTAGGATGACACAAATGAAATCAAAGAACTTAAGGTTTTTATATAAACAAATAGACTTTTTTCATGAACGATAAAGTCAAAACCAGTAAAAAGTATCAAGGATGTTTGTTTTTGGCTAAATGAATGAAAATAAAACAAAACAAAAGGTTTTTGGCTAGAACAGATCCTTTAACTAGCATCTACTTCTGTGGCAAAGTAGATAGGAATGATTTTTTTTTTCCCCTTAGAAGATGGGTTCAGTGTGGAGGACATACTACCTGTTGCAGATTGTCTTTGTGGCCTGAGAACACATTACCTGTTGTAGGCTGTCTTTGTGGGCTTCCTGGATTGGCCCCATTTCTAATGAGAATCAAGTAATGTGAGAAAAAACAGAGAAAACATGCTTCGACCCGTGCTCTCCTTCTAAACTAATTGTGTGGAACTAGTGGGCCATACCACCACCCATCTGTCAGTTTGTTGTACCTTGGTGGCTTGCGTGTTGCTATGACCCTGGGAACTATACTTGCAGGGTCACCCATGATGGACACATTTCAATAGGGCCTCCAGGCTAAGAAAGACTGGGAAGAAAGGCCTGGTGATCTACATCTGAAAATTAGCCAATGAAAACCTATGGATTGCAACAGAATATTGTCTGATATAGTGCTGGAAGATAAGCCCCTAAGTCGGAAGGCACTCAGAATACACAGTGGCTGCAACAATGGACTCCAGCATACCAATGTCTGTGAAGATGGCGCAGGACTGGGCAACATTTTGTTCTGTTGTTCATGAGGTTGCCTGTGAGTCAGAGCTGACTAGACAACAACTAGCAAAAGTGGACCACAAAGGGAGCTACATTAAAAAAATATTCGTATAACAAATAATTGATTTAAAAAAAAATTTTCCTTCCCCACACAAGACCCTCAATGTATTGTTAGAATTTCTTCGTTTTAAAAAATAAATCCCTACCCTAACTGAAACTCTGGCCCTAACCTATAACTTCTTAGGTTATATTATAACCTCTTCATGTGTTTCGAGCCTTTCTTAGGTTATAATATAGTCAGAACTAAGGCACAGTGTCATAAGAAAGGGCCATCTCCTTACTGCTTTAGTTCAGGAGCTTTGTTACAATCATCCCATCATCCCCGTTATCATTAGCAGCATGTAGTATTTCCTCAATGCCCGGTGGCACGCAAAGCTACTGAGTGTCATGGAAAGAAAGCAAACCTTTGTCTTCTCCTTGAGAAATGGATTCTCCCAACTGTTTTTCTTACGGTGCATGAACTGACTGGGATTCCTGACTCACCACCATACCAGGAGAGCATCCCTGTTCAAGCATTCAGATGATAACCTCTCATTTAAAACATTCACTAAGCCCCTCTTCTGTAATAAATTGTAAAATTTGAGAGAGAATAAGGAGAATCAGAGTCATGGAGGCAGTTCAGCTGTTACCAAGCCTGCCATTTGTAAAATGAGGCTAATGTTACAGTAACTGCTTAAAAACAGAAATTGACCACATTTTCATTGAAGTTCTTTCTATCTGTAAAACTTGTCCTGGTAATAATTTATCTTCTAATCATTATTTGACCCTTAGGATAGTAAACAAAGATAGTTTTGGTTGGGTACAGATGGCAAGACTGAAGAGAACATGAGCTAGTTCTGCCCCAGTACAATAAAATTAATAAGTACATATCCTCCAATCAGACAAAAATGAATTTTTTTTTCTTAAAAAAAAAAAAGTGCTGGCAGCAGAACTAGTCTAAGAATGAAAGGCTCCCAGCACAACTTGGAAGTTTCTGTTACTGATTTCAAATGAGAATTATTGTTAATAGGAATAAAGTTATTATCGGCATGAATCACAGACACAGAAACCTGTTAACTTAATAATGTGGCAAATGTACTATTAATCTTTAGTGAAGCAATATTAATATATTGCCTAATCTAAGAAAAGCCTCCAGTGTCTTGAAAGCCTGAAATCAATTCTGCTTCTGCCTCAAGTTCTAAAATCATCCCCTTTTAAAATTTTAAATACTTTTATTTCGTACAAGCCTCTAAGTATGCAGAAATAATTGCTGTCAATAGAGATTCATTTTCACCTTTGAGTGGCCAGCAGTGACAAATGGCAACATCATCAACCTTAACATCAACATATTTTAAATGTATGTCTTGGAACTGAAGGTCAATAATGGATACTAAATTTAAAATATGGAATTCTATGATATTTTAGTCTCAGTACTTTGATCGTCTTTGTACTGCTGATTACTTCATCTGGGAGCAAAAATTTAATTCCAGCCTATCCCAAAGGAAGTTTCCTCTGACTCCCTAGAGAGGTGCAGTCTAATTATTTTCTTTGAAGTTTCCAGCAAAACATTACCATATGTATATAATCTGTTAGGGATTTTTGACCCAGCTATTTTTTTTTTTTTTATCAGAGAGGCATTGCAGAAAATAGCAAATCATGGGAGCTGATACCGGCCCTCAGTAGAGTGGCTGCTCTGCCATATACTGGTAGGGTGACCAGGGGCAAGTTATTTAATGTCTCTGAGCCTCAGAGTTAAGATAATAATACTAGACTTTGTAGGCTTGTTGTGAGGATTAAATTAGATACTGTAAAGCCATTCTATAGAGCTATGAGACATAATAGGTATTCAAAAAATTAATAGTTTTTGTTCTCTGAAATAAATCGGGCATCTAGATTTGGTAAAATACTTAAAAAATAGTTATCCAAATTTATGTCAGATTAAATACACACACACACATACATAAAACAGTTTGTAGAAAAGGCTCAAACTCAAAGGAAATATCAGCTGTCACTGAATTATGAATATTAGGAATCAATAGTTTGCGCTCTTTACACAGTGAGTTGGAGTCAAGCTATGGGCCATTAATTTCTCCATTCTAATATGTTTTTGTAATATTAATGATTATATATATGGGTAAGCTGTCTGCTGTATTCTATATTTTTGTGTCAGCTATTATTGGAGAGTCAGGAGGGAGATGAATCTTCTAAATCAGACTAGCTTTCATGCATTGTCTAGACCAGTGGTTGGCAATCTTCTGCAAAAGGGCCAGATGCTAAATATTTCCACGTATGATTTCTGTTCTAACTACAGAAAGTAGATGACCAATCCCCCAAAACAACACTCACTTCATTTTTCTGAACCTCAGTTTCCTCTCTGACAAATGAGGTAGTTGAGTAAGTTAATCTCCAAGTTTTTCTTCTTCTTCTTTTTTTTTTTTTTTATACGCTTTAGGTGAAAGTTTACGGAGCAAATTAGTTTCTCATTAAACAGTTAATACACAATTGTTTTGTGACATTGGTTGACAACCCCACAATGTGTCAATGCTTTCTCCTTCTCCACTCTGGGTTCCCTGTTTCCATTTATCCTGTTTTCTTGTCCCTTCTTGCCTTCTTATCTTTGCTTTTGGGCTGGTATGCCCATTAGTCTTGTATACTTGATAGAACTACAAAGCATGTTCCTCACATGCGTTATTGTTGGCCCCATAGACCTGTCTAATCTTTGGCTAAAGGGTGAATCTCAAGAGCTATTTCAGTACTGAGTTAAAAGGGTTTGGGGGCCATACTCCGGGGTTTCCTCCAGTCTCTGCCAGACCAGCAAGGCTGTTTTTGTGTGTGTGTGAATTTGAACTTTGTTCTATATTTTGCTCCCACTTTGTCTGTGATCCCTGCCACAGCAGTCGGTGGTGGTAACTGGGCACCACCTAGCTGTTCTGGGCTCAGTGTGGTGGAGGTTGTGGTAGTTGTGGTCCATTAGTCCTTTGGACTAATCTTTCCCTGCCTAAGTTTTTTTGTTTTGGTTTTTAGCTCTATTGTCCTGTGATTTATGAATACAACTCACTTATTGGCCTTCTAAATTCCAATGGAGAAAATCTCAAATTTATTCAAACGCTTTTATGATCCTTTATTTTTCTTCATAAATAAGTTAGTCTTTGGCCATAACCACATTATTATTTCTTAAATCATATATACTTATAAGATGTACTTTGGGTTAGTGTTTTTCCTCTGCTTTCTCTACAGCATAGTTACTGATTCACTAAGGAACTAATACAGTGGGTGGGAAGAGAATCACTTGCTCATTAGTACTTATACTTCAGAGTACAGTGGAGGTGGTACTCAAATCTGCCAATTTAGCTACTCGTTAGTACCACTTTTTAAAGGTTTAATGAGGGAGGAGGGCAAAACCTTTGGCTAAAAGGAGGTTTTGTAATTGCCTATAGATTTGATATTTTTGTGTGCTACTCCTGAGCCTTATGACTCTGATGTATTGTTTGTCTTGTGTAACTACTAACAAACACTTTTATTTCTATTGGAAATCAACAACACGTGCCCAGGTACTTCTCACGTACACGTCTGCCTGAACCTGCTTAGCTCTTGAAATTAGAGCCCAGCTCCATAGGAGAAAGACCTGGCGATCTGATCCCAGAAAAATTATAGCCTAGAAAACCCTACAGGGCAGTTCTACTTTGTCACACGGGGTTGCTGTAACGTGAAAATCAACTCCACGAGACCAAACAACAGCAACAACAGTTACATGCATTTGTGGAATGACTGACTGAGGATGTATGTGGAGGACTTGCTGGGGTGACAATAACCATTTACTTGTAATGTTAACATGCAACCACTTGATTGTTGTTGGCTTAGTATTAATTGCCTCCCTTACCTGCATAATACACATTCTGTATAGGGGGTGAAAAATGAAGAGGGGGAGAAGCATGAGGAAAAATTTTGCATCTTCCACATGGAACTCACCGTAGTAGCCACCTTTTTTTTCTTGGCATGGTCTAACCAGCTTGTCACATCTCTGGCAAGATGATAATATTGTAGGCAGCATATTTTCAGTGCATTAACAAACACCCCAAAGGTTGTCAGGAAGGAACAACCTGCAAATAATTGGAGATACTATGTATTAGTAAAGGAATTATTCTTAAATTTTCCAAGATGCCAATCAGAAAGATGACAATTGCAATGGCAAAGGGGAGTAAAGTAACTGAGAAAGTTTTAGCACCCAAGGGGTTGTTCAAAGGAACAAGCTTCTGACAAGGGTTCTGGCATCTTGGTGACCAGCCCAAGGTGTTATCTGACAGCTAACATAAAAAATGAAAAAGGTAAGATCAATGAGAACATATTAAAAAGGGAAGAAAGGCGACAAAATAAAACACCAAAGTAAAGGATTTCAGAATCTCTCAGAAGTCTCTGACTTTAATTCATTAATGAATAAAATAGCCTGAACTTTCTTTTACATGCTTAACACAAAGAACTAGTACTATTTTTTTTACATATAAATCATTATATAAATAATCTTCATTTTACTTGGCAGGTAGAGGGTGGTTTCTTATCTTGACATGGAGATGACGGGAAATGTATTCTCTGCTTTGACTTTATCCTTGGATTTCAGACATAAGGTTATACTTTGAACTCTTCAAATGACTTTATAAATGTTGATAGTGTTACTAAAAGTTCAGATTGGATTAGTTGGCTTTTCACTTTTCAAGTAGTTTCCTCTGGGTTTGTATGGTTATTGCTTTAGTATCAGAAACATTTTATTGCTTCAGATGTTAGCAGTCATTTACTGCCAGTGATTTGCAACCTTATTGTTGCTTCCTGTATGTTCTTTCAGATTCCACTTTTCTTTGACTCCATTAGGACTTCCTGATAAAATGACAGATAAGAGACCTCCGTTATAAGAGACCTCCGTTTAGTTAGAGTAGTGCAGCTGTGCCATCATGATTCTTACAATTTTTCATAGCACTCTCTTTGACCAGATAAATCCTTGTACATGTTACATAGACACCAAACCACGATTGCAGGATAAATAGTAAGATAAACGTGAAAAGGTTTGAGGGTCTCCAAAGAGGGCTACTCTAGAAACTCAAAGTGTAGTTTGATCATCATTCCCATTATGTTCAACTTTCCTATAGTAAAATTGAGGATGAAATGCATTCTAACTGGACTCATCTCAATGCCATAGATTATTGGTTGTTATATTTAAATAAAGAATATTTATTAATATTTCTTTTTATGGTCATGGAGTAGTTATATTGATTTGATCTGATCTTTTCTTTAACATTGTAATGGACCTATTATGTCAGCCTTTGATTAATTGAGGAAACTGGGGACCTGGTAATTGAATGTGGAGCCTTTCACCTCTAAGTCACTGAATCAAATCCAGCCCAAATTGGTAGTGACCAAGAATGATTATATCCACGGCTCTTTGGTGGCCTCTGTGAAATGCATTTAGGTCATACAGAAGTATGTTGGGATAATTGCTGACGGGAGATGAGCTCATATCTACAGTCACTATTGCCTCTCCTTAGGTAGACAGACACAGATGAAAGGCCCAGGGACTAATAAGGCCAAGGGGACAGAAGCTCCTGTGAGTGGCCAAGGCTTCTGTTTCTTAGTAAACAAGTAATAGGGACATTTCTGTTATTGCAAAAAGAACTGCCCTAGTATGAGACTTTCCTAGCTATTTCAATTAGTTTACTTAAAGTTTTAGTAAGATGAGATCTGAGAGTGTGTTGATGAACAGACTAGAGACTGAATTTAAGCAGGCCTGGGTTATGAGGCTTAACTTCCTAACATTTTCTTATAATCTTGTCTCTGTGCTTCTCATCACCCTGCCCTCTGCTCAACTATTGCAAAACTGCTGTGTAGACAGTAGGGTTATTATTAGCATTGATCTAAATTTCTATATGTTTTCAAATAGTCCTCATTATTAAGAACTCTATTTGTAGGATGAAAGGCTATTTCCAAAGGTATTTTTCCCAATGTCTTCACTTTTTTTTTTAAAACATTTTATTGTGGTTTGGGTGAAAGCTTACAGAGCAAATTAGTTTCTCAGTGAACAATTTATACACATTTTGTTTTGTGACATTAGTTGCAATCCACTCAATGTGACAGAACTCTACCCACTTCCTCCCTGGGTTCCTCATTTCCATTTGCCCATCTTTCCAGCCCCTTCCTGCTTTCTGGACCTTGTTTTCGGGCAAATGCTGCCATTTTGATCTTGTATGGTTGATTGTTCCGAGGAGCATGTTCCTTGTGAGCGTTATTGTTCACTTTATAAAAAAAGACCAAACCCATTGCCGTTGAGTCACTTCTGACTTACAGTAACCCTATAGACCTGTCTATTTGGCTGAAAGGTGATCCTTGGGAGTGGGTTCAGTTCCAGGTTTGATGAGTGTCTAAGGGCTATAGTCTTGGGGGTTCCGCCAGTCTCTACCAGACCACTAACTCTGGTCTTTTTCATGAATTTGAATTTTGTTCTACATTTTTCTCCTGCTCTGTCCAGGACCTTCTATTGTGATTCTGATCAGAGCAGCTGGTAGTGGTAACTGGGCACCATGTAGTTCTTCTGAGCTCAGTCTAGGGGAGGCTGTGTTTCATGTGGTCCATTAGTACTTTGAACTAATTGTTTCCTCGAGTCTTTGATTTTCTTCACTCCTCTTTGCTTCAGATGGGAAGAGAAACAAGCATAACCCTGATACCAAAGCCAGGCAAAGATACCACTAAAAAAGAATGTTATAGATGAGTATCTCTCATGAGTGTATGCACAAAAATTCTGAACAAAATCCTAGCCAATAGAATCCAAAACCATAACAAAAAAATAATATATCATGACCAAGTGCGATTGATACCAGGTATGCAAGGATGGTTCAACATTAGAAAATCAGTCAACGTAATCCACCACATAAATAAAACAAAGGAAAAGAACCACATGATCATATCAATCTATGTAACCATTTCATTTTTCCTGAGCTCCTCACAAGTTTCTTTGTCTTTGGTTTGGGGATGTTTGATTATAAAATGCCTTGAACATTTTCTTTTACAGTCTATCCTATTTGGGGTTTGTTGAGATTCTTGGATTGATATCTTCTCATCTTTCATTCTGCCAGTAAATCTTTAAAAAATTTCTCTGTGCTTTTTTTTTTTGTCTCCTCCTGTTCTGGTATTCTGATCACACATAAATTATTCCTCTTGATGGTGTCCCACATAACCCTTAGGCTTTCTTCATTTTTCTTCATTCTTTTTTCTGATTGTTCCTCTAATAGATTAGTACCAAGTAATCTGTCTTCTATTTCTCTGATTCTGTCTTCCATTGTTTCAATTCTATGCCTTTGTCCTTCCAATGTGTTATCTGTTTCTGAAATTTTAGTGTTATATCTGGATTTTTGGTTGCTGTTTTTATATGCTTTTCCAATTCTCTATTTATTTTGTCATTTTGTTCTCGTATTGTTTTCCTGAATTCTTCTAGAGTTTTATCTGTGTTTTCCTTGATCTCTTGGAGGGCCTTGTATGTAAGTCTTTTAAATTCCTTATTGGGTAGTTCCATTACTGTTTCTTCCTCAGGGAGGTTTCCTGGTTCTTTATTTTGGTCACTCACTGGAGCCATCTTCTCCTGCTTCTTTAGGTCATTTGATATTATCTGTTGTTTCCAAGGCATTAAGGTGTTATTATATTTATTTATTAATTGTATGTTTGCTATGTCCTGATTTTTTGTTATGTTTGGTTTGATGTATCTGGATAGGCAGGAGTGCTACTCTGATCACTAGTCTGGCCACAGTTGAATGCCCGCCATCTGTCTCTGGGTGGGTGGGGTAGCAGCTGGGTGTGTGAGCACAGGTCTCTGTTCACTGGTTTTGTGGGGTGGCTGAGGGCATATTGAGTGAGTGTTGGCTGCCACCTTTTCTCAGCCCAGTGGTGCAGGAATGGGCAGTGATACTTGCTGAGTGGGTGAGTGGCACATGTGGCAAGTATGACTGCCTAGTGGGGGCATGGTTGCCACCTCTTGCTGGATGGGGGCGTGAGTGGTGGGTGGGTGCATGAACAATCATGCTGCTGCCACCTCTCGCATGGTGGGGGGAGGGTGTGAGTGACAAGCCAGCATACGCACAGTCATGTACTTGCCACCCCTTGTGGGGTGGGGGGGGTAGGGTTGAGAGATGGCGGGCAGCAGAGGGCAGGTACCCATGGGGTCACGCTGCCACCACCTCTTGCTAGGCCAGGTGGGGCATGGGCCATGAGTAGGTGGATTTGCATACATGTGCGTGGTGAGGGGGAGGAGAGCGAGTGGTGGGTGAATGTGTGTGCGATTGTGCCACCTCTGCCTCTTGCTGGGCAGATGGAGGGGGAGGAAATGGTAAGTGGGTGTGCGAGTTTCTGGGTTGATGGAAAGGAGGGGTGGGGCAAGTGCCAGTGCTGCACCGGGGCACCTTGACACCACTCAGTGGGGTCATGGGGGGGTGGTAGTTGAGGAGGGGAAGTAGTGGTCAGGGTGGGGAGGTGGCAGTCAAGGCAGGGAGGTAGCTGTAAGGGCTGGGTTGGGGGGAAGGGGTGGGTTTATACCTTGGTTTCCAGCAGTCAGAGTTGCAGGGATGGGGAAGTTTGTGACACTAATCACCAGGAGGGTGGCAGGAAGGAAAGTGTGCTACTCTGGTCACCAGGAGAGGTTGCCTGGGTTCTTCCTGTTGGCCGCAGCCAGCAATTAATTGGAACCTTATTTCACTCGGGGTATATCTACATAGTTACTGTGTGTCCTATTGGGAATTCCATGAAGTTGCCTTCTGTGCTCCTCACCCATGACTGCTGCTGTCTTTGTCTCAAGATGGCCACACTGTGCTGGGCCAGCCGGCAGGGCCCCTCTGCTCTGTCTCTTCTTGTCCACTGTTTTTAGTCAGTTTCTTCTTTCCGTCAGTGTTCAATCTAGTTCTTTATCCTTTCATTTTATGCTCAGAGATCCAGGATTGTCCTCTGTATCTGTGAGTCAGAATCGACTCGATGGCACTAGGTTAGTGGGATCTGTTTTACTTGGTTTCTCAGGTGTTTGCTGTAGAGGGACAGCGTGATGTGTCTGACTAAGCCTCCGTTTTGGCCAGAAGTCTTGTCACATTTTTTTAAGTTCAGGTGCTTGTACTGAATATAATATGTTTGCAACTTACTATTTCTCTTTTGTAAACTTGTTGTCATCAATATTTTTTGCAAGGTAAATTTGGATCTTCTTTTAATGCCTGATAAATTGGTTCATTCCATTTTATTAAACAATTAAACATAACTATCGTATTATTTCTAGAGAAAGGTAGGTTAGATTAGTACTACTCAAACTGTGTTAAAGGATTCACTTAAAAAAAAAACTCTCAATTCTCCCAACCAATACATTTATGAAATATAAAAAATGAAATTCCTGAAAAATAAAATAAACAAACAAAAAATATAAGCCCTGGTTTTTATTAGATTCAATAGACAAAAAATTACTATAAACATTCTATAAAAATTTCTAAATGTTTTCTCTCAGTTTCTGTATAGCAAACAGTTCATAGACCAGCACTGCTCCCTGTACCAGGATTTGAGAAGCACTGACTTCAACTGAATACTCATTTAGAAAAGCAAATAAAATTGTACCTGTGAATGAGATTTAAAATTCTATACTCTCATAATTCTTTTTTGGGTTCAGCCCGAGTTGCAGTAGTATAGCAAGTGCACATAAGTGATGGCAAACAAATGTGCATGTAATCCTTCATTCATCCAACATATTTATTCAGTACCTACTATGTGCCAGAGACTGTTCTAGGCCCTGGGAATACAGCAATGAACAAGATCTACAAAGCCCTCAGTTTTCTTTCTGCTGGGAGGAGATAATATACAAGCAAGAAAGTATTAGATAAGTTCTATGATGAAAACAAAATGGGCTTATATGATAGAGACCCATTGTGGATACAGAGTGTAGAGGAGCCCCTCTAAGGAGATGATATTTGAGCTGAGGCTTGCGTGACTAGAAGGAGGCAAAAAGACCCAGAGGAAGCATATGCCAAGCACACCATAAGGTAGAAATGACCTGGGAGACGTTCGGAAATAGAAAGCCATTGAGGCAGTAGCTCAGTTAGCTGAAAAGAAGATTGGGAGATGAAGTCCAAGAGGGGCATAGACACAAGACCTTAGGAGCCAGAGTAAAGAGCTTAGAGTTTATCCTCAGTATCATAGCAAACTATTAAGGAATTTTAAGCAGAGTAGAGATATAATATGTTGTATATTTTTAAAAGATTATGCTGGAACTCTGGTAGCCGTGTGAATAATGAATTTTAGGGAATCATAGAGGAAGCTGGGAGACAGGCAAGAGATAATGGTGATTTTAGGATAGTCGTAGTACCAACAGAGAGATGAACAGAATGAGATGTGGGTTTTTTTTGTTTTTTTTTTTTAATGAAATCATTTTAATTCTGAAGCATAACATGATCTATACTACTTATATATTATACATTTTCATTCTGGTAAGTATATATATAAAATGAAACATTTGCCATTTCAACATCTTTTACATGTACAATTCAGTGACATTAATTACGTTCATCATGTTGCACAACCATCACCGCCATCTGTTACTCAATTTTCTCATCACTCTTAACAGAAGCTCAGTGCCCCCTAAGCAATGATTTCCTCTTTCTCTCTCCCACCTACTTCTGGTTACCACTAATAAACTTTGGTCTCTATACATTGGTCTATCCTAGATATTTCATATATGTTGGGCCATACAATATTTGTCCTTTTGTGAATGACTTATTTTCAGGAGAACCAATAGTATTTTCTGATGTGGGAAGGGAAATGAAGAAATGAGAAGATTTGAGGTTGACTACTTTTTTTTTCCCTTAACTGAGTGCTGGTGGCATACTGAGAAGACAACAAAGGAGTTGTTTGCAGTTGAGGGAATCAGGAGTTGAATTTTGGCCAGGTGAAGTTTGAGGTGAGTATTCAATAACCAAGTCAAAATGTCAAATAGGAAGTAGTATATATGAGTGTTGAAATCAGGAGAGGGGTCCATATAAAATTGAATGTTTGATGTATCCAAAAAATCAAACCAGTTGCTGTTGAGTCAGTTCTGACTCCTGGTGACCTCATGTGTCTCAGAGTAGAACTGTGATCCATAGGGTTTTTATGGCTGTGACCTTTCAGAAGCAGGTCACCATAACTTTCTTCCAAGGCACTTCTGAGTAAGTTCAAACCAACAGCCTTTCAGTAAGTAGCTGAACATTAAAAGCCATGGGACTAGAGGAGATTATGTGATGGAAAGTGTGTGGGTAGAGGAGAGATGGCAACCCTGAAATGAATTTTTGGGCTTCACGTCATCTAGGAGACCACCAGAGAGGAGTTAGCCAAGGAGATTGGGAAAGGTGGACAATGTGCTCGGTAGGCTGTAAGTAAGAGGGAAAAAAGGCAGGAAAGTAGTCAACCTAAAATGATCAGATAGATGAAGAATGAGACAATAAGTCAGAGAGGGCAAGAAAAGGAACTGCACAGTAATCTGTCCACACAAGGGAGTGACTGTTGTCACCTGAAATCATATAGGCACCACTGAATGTTAGAAGGGATAGCCTACTGAAAATACCTGCATCTAAACATCAAATCATCTTCTTGGATTTAATCCATTAGAATTAACAAAAAACTCATGCCTTCTGTACAAATAATTTTGGTTGTCATGTAGACAGAGCCAAGAAAAGTCCTCTGTCATTATAATTCTCAAATTGCTTTTCTGCACCAGGAGCAGAAATGGGAAGTTGAAAAAATATCTGGAATGAAAAGTTCAACTGAGGCTTCAAGCTCTGGTTTAAATGTGCATGAAAAACACACCAGGCATGCACATTTTAAAATAAAACAGATGAGCTACTTTCAATGTTTTATTGCAAAACTCAAAGATTGTAGCTGTTACTATTAAAAAGAAAAAAAAAAAACTTTTAGAAAGCTATTTTTCTATTCTTTCTACCTTTAAGTCCTTGGCTCTGATGTTCTGTTCCTCTGACCTTGATCTAATCATGAATATCTATGCTACTTAATTATAATAAAAAAGCCTACATTGCACTCTAGATGGTAGATGCATATTTTTTCTTCTTTGGTCACCTGCCAGTTCTCAAAATTATAGCAGTGGGAAGAAATGCAAATGAAGGCCGTGCTTGACAGCCAAACGTAATGGAATGCATGGTCCACATTTGAAAAGTTACCTTAAAAGAAAAGGTAGCATATAAAAAATCATTTCTTTAAGGTCACCTATGGCTTTGAATTACAGCTTTGAGGTATTTCCAATTTAGTCATCAGAGAGGGAGAAGCCAAAATAAAGATTATATACTTTGCTAGAGGGAAGACAGAATTTTACTTCATCATAGGTGGATGATCTTATAGCTTGCAAACAGTTGAAAAAAATTAACAACTCCCCCCAAAAGCAAAATATTCATTTTATGAAGTTTTTTTCTTGTTAATATCCAAAGAAAATTCACCTCCTCCCTTCTCACATGTTCATATATGTAATATATAGACTACAATAGGCTTGCAATAAACAGTTGATTTTATAAATCTGTATTCTGATGAATATATTTTCAAGTAAGATATTGGAATTCAAATGAAGGGATGCTGAATAGTTATATACATATATTATATATATATATATATATATATAAATTCATAACACTCCCAAATTATTTGATAATTATACACTCTAGAAAATGCCGAAGTGTTCTTTCAGGAAAAAAATTATAATAACATTTTCCTTTTTCTTTTTTGCTCCTCAAGGCTAACCAAGAATCTCTCTCAGACTTCATTCTGCGTATGGAACCTGTTCCACAGACTACTAGGAGGGTATGTATTGCTAAGCTGTGGTCCACAGGCCACACAGCTCTGAGAAACAAGAACAGGAGATTCTGTGGATAATATTTTCAGTGCTTCACTGCCTCAGTGTGCAATACAATGGAATGACCTCTAGCCTGAGAAAAATGATGACTGGGTCTGGTTCCACTTTAGCCATTTTCTGAGAAATCTTGGGCAAGCCATTTAATTGAGTTATGTCTCTGTTTTCTTACTCAGTTTAACAACAACAAACATTGATTGAACACTTACCATACTCCAAGTATTTATAGGACACCAAAACCAAAACAAAGTGCTGGCTAGTTGACTCTGACTGATGGCAACCCTATGTGTATCACAGTAGAACTGTGCTCCATA
The DNA here is from genome assembly GCF_024166365.1 of Elephas maximus indicus. Classification (NCBI taxonomy): domain Eukaryota; kingdom Metazoa; phylum Chordata; class Mammalia; order Proboscidea; family Elephantidae; genus Elephas; species Elephas maximus. Next base: position 75,047,605 of record NC_064822.1, read on the forward strand.
GGGTTTTCAATGGCTGATTTTTAGGACAGAGATTGCCAGGCCTTTCTTTCAAGATACCTTTGGTAGACTTGAACCTCCAAACTTTCAGTTAGCAGTTGAGCAAGTTAACCCTTTGTACTACCGAATTCTAATTGTATTCATAAAAGATAATTTTAATATAATGTGATAAGTGAAATGGTAAAGTTATTATCAGGTACTACAGGAGCAGAGGCAAAGCTTACAAACCTGGTCTATAAAAGGATACAATGGAACCCTTCCTACCTACCTACAGGTATGTGGTGAAAATAAAGTAACATAGGTGAATATACTTAATTTTTAAAAAACACAACCCATTGCAGTGCTCTTAGTGGTAGTTGTATAGAAGAGTAGTAGAGACAGTAGTAAAAGGAAAATAAACTAGACACCAACGTAAGGGTTAAACAAGATAGATGATCAGATAAACCAATAGAACAGAATAGAAATTTCAAGAATGCAAGTGGCAATTTAGTATATGATGAAGGAGATATCTCAAATTAGTGAGGGAAAAAAATGGATTTTTTAATAAGTGGGGTTGGGATAACTGGATAGCCAGATAAAATTGGGATCATCCTTAAAACGTATTCTAATTTCCAAATGGATCCGAGATGTAAAGGTAAAAATAAAGTCATAGAAGTACTAAAAGAAAATATGACTGAATTTCTTTATTATATCTGGGACTGAGGAAAGCTTTTCCACTGACTCAAAATTCAGAAGCAATAGGGAGAAGACTGATAAATTTGATTACAAACAAAAAACTGAACAAAAAACAAAAGAAATAGACTTAAAAGTCTGATGCATGTCAAATAACCCCAGAAGCAAAGTAAAAAGATAAATGTCAAATGGGGAATAATATTTGCTACTTCTACCACAGACAAAGTGTCAATATCCCTAGTATATAAAAATCTTCTAAAAGTTGACAAGAAATAGACCACAACCCTATAGAACAAATGGACTAGGAATATGAATGGGTAGTTCATTGAATAAGAAATACAAGTGGCTTTAAAGCAATGAAAAGTTGCTCAGCTTTTCTTAGAGAAACGTAAATTAAAATTACCATGAGATACCTTTTCTCACTGTCGAATTGGCAAAAATCCAAAAGTTTGACAACATACCCTATTGGAGAGACTGGGAAAATAAGCATCTCATACATTTCTGGTGGAAATGCAACATGGTACAATCAGTATGGAAAGGGATTTGACAATATATAGCAAAATTATATATTGATTTACTTTTTGATTGAGCAATCCTGCTTCTAGGAATATGAAGACATGCTGGACAAAAACAAATGCAAAGATTAGTATGCACCACACTATTCATTAGAACCTATTTAACAAAGAAAAAAAACAAACCCAAATGTCCATCAATATGGGACTGGTAAAATAAATGATGGTTTATCTACACAATGGAGTACTATGCAGCTATAAAAAGAAATGAAGAATATCCTTATATACAACTATGAAGCAATCCTCAGGTTATATTAAATGAAAAAAGCAGGCAAGAAAAAATATAAACAATATGTTACTGCTTATATAAGAACGGGAAAATATACATACATACATACATACACACACATATGATGTTGTTAGCTGCCCTCACGTTGGTCTCCAACTCATGGCCACCCTGCTGCACAATGGAAAAAAACACTATCCAGCCTAGTGCCAACCTCACAGACCGTTGTGATTCATAGGATTTTCACTGGCTGATATTCAGAAATAGATCGCCAGGCCTTTCTTTCTAACTGAGTCCTTGAGTAGTTCAGTTAATGTACTTAACCGCTAACAGAAAGTTTAGAGGTTTGAGTTTACCTAGAGGCACCTTGGAAGACTTAGAAGAAAGGCCTGGTGATCTACTTCCAAAAAAATCAGTCACTGAAAACTCTACGGAGCACAGTTCTACTGTGACAGGCACAGGATGCCAAGAGTTGGAGTTGACTCAGGGCAAGTGTTTTGTTTTTGTTGTTCTTTCTAACACACATATATAATGCATAATTTTAATATTTGCCTTTATTTTTTAAAAAGGAAGACAAAACTATAAAAATATTTAATTGGTGATCTATATGGAAGAAAGGGAATCAGGTATAGAGATTAAGTAGACTTCGTTCTGTACATGAATTTTAGATGACTAAAAAGATATATATAATTTAAAACTAAATTAATGTTTTTTTAATTTCTCAAAGTAGAAAGCAAAATGAAACAAATACATGTATTGTATATCACATTAGTGGCATAACCAGTGACTTTAAAACATAATTTGAATGTGCATGTTGCTATCATTGCTGTGTGTCATGTAGTTGATTCCAACTCATAGCTACTCTATAGGGTAGAGTAGAACTGCCCCCATAGGGTTTCCTAGGATGTAATCTTTACAGGAGCAGACTGACACAGCTTTTCTCCGGTGGACAGTGGGTGAGTTCAAACTGCTGAACTTTTGGTTAGCAGCCAAGAGCTTAACCATTGGACTACCAGGGTTCCTTATTGAATGTACATACCCAGGGATTAAAAGGACAAAAATGGCACCAAAAAAAAAAAATTCTTTAAATTGTTTTCAGTAATCATATTGTTTGTAGTGGTGTTGGTATTGTTAACTGGAGACTGTTGAGAGTGTCCCTTTGGAATAAAGCAAATGTGTAATCATACTGGTCCTACTGAAAACTGGGATTTTTGGCATGTGAGAAAGTAGAAAAAGATGTGTTTGATGAGGTTAAGTAAAGGTTAAGTAAAAATTCTGTAGTATTAAATTTGATTAGGGTATTAGTGCTACCCACAATGTATGTTATCTTAGAAAAAAACATTTTCCGGCTTTGTGCACTGAAAATATCTATGTGCTATGACAGGCTAAGTAGCAGTGAGCATCCCTACTGCTAAGACTGTAGTCTCTGTTCGGTGCCTTCGAGTCATTTCCGACTCATAGCGGGCCCTTCATACTACAGAATGAAACACTGCCCTGTCCTGTGCCATCCTCACAATCGTTCTTAAGCTTGAGTCCATTGTTGTAGCCACTGTGTCAATCCATCTTGTTGAGGGTACTCCTCTTTTTCACTGACCCTCTACTTTACCAAGCATGATGTCTTTAAACATCATTTTTCACTGAAAGGAAACAAAGCTTTTTGGAGAAACATTTGAATCCAAGTTCATGGAGGAAAATGATGAACACAGAACATACCAGAAAGCAAGGAAGCAATCAAAGACAGCTAGAGGCTTTTCCAAAGAATTCAAAGGCACCAACATGAAGACAGCCTCACTGCCCAAATATGGGGAAATGTGAAGATTCAATAACTGTAATGAATTGAAACAATTCAAAGATGTTTAAGTTCATTACTTCATTATAATGGTTAAAAAATTAATAACCCAAACTTCCTAACAGGTCATTTTTGCAGGATGCTGAAGTCCGACTCATTAATTTGAAAATCTTTAAATACAGGGGGAAAAAAATTATCTCACCTATATAAGCTGTTCCTCTGTGTAACTAAATAGTTGATGATGGAATATTTCTCTTTTTAGAATTATTTCGACTAATAAAACAGGAGGGGATATAGACTATTGCCACTTTACAACCCCAGAGGAGCAGTGGACTGAGGCAATCACCCAATGGATGCTGACACTGCAAAATGCAGATAATCAGACATCATGCCTCTTGACTGAAATACAGAACATCATTTATGAAGGAATTCTGCCAAAAAGAAATCCGGAATCAGATGAAGCCCCTAGGTCTAACTGACAATTTATACGATATACAGGGAAGAGAGAAACCTGTTAGGCTACACCATATGGATGCATTCAGCAAAACCAAGACAATGGGAAGTGGTACATGAATATGTCCAGACTGCTTAAAAATAAATAAATGAATAAATTGAGGAGAGAGAGAAAGAGGGGAAATATATATGGCTTAAGGGATATAGCTGCCTTATTTGGATTTGATTTGAACAAGCTATAAAACAAAACAAAAGCAACAACAAAAAATTAGAAATTATCAGGGATGTTTGAACAGGGGCCAGATATTTGATGGTATTAAAGAATTCTCCCTCTCTCCATATGTATATATTTAGTAAGGAGTGTACTTTGGATAAAAATTGCTAATTTTAATGGTTTTATACACATTTAAGCTATGATACGGTAGCAAGCCAGTTAAACTAGAGTTTGCAAATATTATTTATTAAATTTTCTAAGAAGTGTGTACACATCAACTATGTTCTTTGTTTCCTTCCTATTTAAAAAAAAAAAAAAAAACTGTTGCCGCCTACTCGATTCTGACTCATAGCAACCCTATAGGACAGAGTAGAACTGCCCCATAGAGTTTTCAAGTCGTGCCTGGTGGGTTCGAACTGCCAACCTTTTGGTTAGCAGCCATAGCACTTAACCACTATACCACCAGGGTTTTCCGCCTTCCTATTTAGAATATATTAATATGTAGAAAGAATGAGTTCTATTTTTTCCAAATTGGAGATTAACAAATTTCTTCTCTAAAGGGCCCCAAAGTAAACATTTTAGGCTCTGCAGGCCATATATGGTCTCTGCTGCAACTACTCAACTCTCTGTTGCGGTGCTAAGGAAGCCACAGATAATATTTTATCTAATATCCCTAATGAACATGCAAAGGGTTAAACGGTTGAAGAGTTGAATCTTACCATTTATTTAAGTTTTCAATACATAGGAAAACAGAAAACTCAGGGAAGGGGAGTCTAATTAGGTAATAAAGTCCAGAGAAGGCACTAAGCCAAAGAAATGTGTGACACCTGAATAAAACCTTCAGTTTTGCCTCCAAACTATTACTGTTACAAACAGGTGTCTGGTTTGCAAATTCTGGGGAAATAACTTCCATCTCACAACCTTACCTTGAGTCTAAATTCTGCTACTAGAATCTCATTGACAAGGAGGCATTTTCACATTAACTTAAAAAAAGTTACTGAGGTAAAAGTAAATATAATAAAATTCACCTATTTTACATGTATAGTTGGATGAGTTTTGGGTAAATTTTCAGTTGTACAAACACCAATAGATTTAAGTTTTAGAACATTAATTTCATCACCAGATTTAAAGGGCTCACCTGATTAGGCCTGACTCACCCAGGATAATCTCCCTTTTAATTAACTAAAAATCAACTGATTATGGAGATTAATTACATCTGAAAAATCCTTTTGCCTTTGCCACATCATGTAACAAAATCAAAGGAGTGGCAAAGATAATTTACATATCCATCACTCCCAAAAGTTTCATGTTCTTTTGTAATCTCTCCTTCCTCTCTCGTCTTGTTCTCCTTCTCCCCTTTCCCATCTTCAGGATGCTACTGATCTTTCTGTCACTATAGATTAGTTTGCAATTCATAGATTTTTTTTTTTTTTAATAAATGGAATTATCCGGTATGTACTCTTTTTTATCCGGCTTTTTTCACTTAGCATAATTATTAAGATTCATCTATATGGCTGTGTATAGCTGTAGTTCATTCATTTTTATTGCCAATTAGTATTCCATTATGTGAGTATACTACAATTTGTTATCCATTTATCTGTTGATGGTCATTTTCTCCCTAGCTTGGTCCTATTACAAATAAAGTTGTCATCATATTTCATGCACAAGTCTTTATATGAATATATGCTTTCATTTCTCTTGGACAACTACCTAGGAGTGGAATGGCTGAGTGACATTTTAAGAAATTTCCAAATGGTTTCCAAAGTGACTGTACTATTTCACAGTCCCTCTAGCTGTTTATGAGCATTTTAGTTCTCCACATCCTTGCCAGCAGTTGGTAAAAAAACCAAACCGTTGCCATTGAGTCGATTTTGACTCGACCCTATAGGACAAAGTAAAACTGCCTCATACGATTTCCAAGGAGTGGTTGGTGTATTTGAACTGCTGATCTCATGGTTAGCAACAGAGCTCTTAACCACCCTGCCGTGAGGGCTCCAACACTTGGTACAGACAACCTTTAATTTTAGCCATTTTAGTGTGTGTATTGGTATCTCATTGTGGTTTAAATTTGCATTTTCTTAAGGACTAATGATTTTTAGCATCTTTACACATGCTTATTTGTCATCTGTATATCTTCTTCTGTTCAAATATTTTTTAAACTGAGTTGTTTATTTTCTTATTATTGAGTTTTGAAGGTTCTTTATATATTCTGAATATAAGTTCTTTATCAAATATGTGATCTGCAAATATTTTTCCCAGTCTTTGCCTTTCCTTTTAATTTTCCTAACAGTTTTTTTTTTTAAAAGAACAGAAATTCTTAATTTTGATGAAGACCAATTGATCTTTTTGTTTTTCTTTTTCTTTTACAGATCATGCTTATGGTGGTGTATCTACGAAACTGTTGCCCAACCCAAGGTCACAAAAATTTTGTCCTTCTTTTACAGAGAAGAAATCTGAGCCATAGAGAGCTGAAATCATTTGTCTAAATTCACACAGCTGAATTGTGGAGGAGCCATGAGTAGACAGCATCTGTCCTATTGCAGCTTCTAAGGAGAAGCTAACTGGACTAGCTGCCTGTTATACTTCTTTCCAGGTCTTATATATATTGTCTTGATACCATCATTTCACCATTAATTCAAGCTTTAATATTTGAAATCACCTTTCATTCATCCCTCTTATCCACATTTTACATATCATTAATAAAAATATAAATATTTTTCTTCCTCTTTGGAATAGTAGCCAAAAGATATAAATTTGAGTCACAACTCTGATAGTCACATTACCTGTGATCCCTTTCTGGAATTCAAGATCTTTATAATGGGAATCATACCCTCTGGGTAGGGTTTTTGTAAGGATTGAATCAAGAACACTGACTGTAACTGTAAAGTGCTAAGCAAATGTTGTGACTGATATTCATTTTTCTCCAATGGAAGAATTACTATTTGATTCCAGAAACAAAAATTGCAGTGAGATTGAAGTGGAATGAGCAATGGCTACAGTGTTAGAAAAGACCAGGTAGGCAAGTGTAGACCAAATCATTTAGGGCCTTGATGTCCAGGAAAGAACAGCTACAGCTTCATTCTCAGGGCAACAACAAGCCATTCATTGCGAACTGAGCAGGAAGCTGATATGCTCGGATTTTAAAGTAGACGAAAAAAAAAAAAAAATTAAGATGTCTCTCTGTGAACTTTAGATGGAGACCAGTCCTAGTATTACACTATTTTCGATGAGAACAAAGAGTGAGTTGGACCAGGGTCATTGCAAAGAAAAGGAAAGAAGTGGATAGATGTGTGATGTATTTTTGAAAAGGAAACGTGGCGAATCAGGCTAGTCTCCTCATTGTCCTGTAAACATATCTGCTCATTTTCTTCTCTATAATTTTCATGCTTTTGGCTTGCCCTGTCTCACTTTCCAAGGTTCATCTTGAGAAACTTTTTGTTCATTCAGTACGTTCTTGAATATTCTACTTGTTCCTTTCTCTGAGTTTCTGAATAACCACTCTCCAATTGTTTTACTTTCGTCAGTTTTGTCTTATCATTTATAAACCATAAAGCTCCCTGATGGTAATACTCTATTTATTTATCTCTACAGGACTACAGTACCAGGTCCACAATACATAAATAATAAATAACTAATTGATGAATCATATAGCATCCTTTATCAAAAATGAAACAAACAACAAAAAACACTCAATAATTGATCTAGGAAAGTAATAGGATGTTAAACATGGGCATACCATGCAAACTGATTTACTGTAATCCACTAATGGAAATTCATTTATCACAAAGTAGGCAAAGTACTAAGTTAGAATTTTCTAGAATGACTGAATAGAGTCCATAGGCTCAGCGTCAGGTCATCCTTTCATACTGCTGCAAGCTGTACACTTGAGTTGTGGTGAGAGAAGCTGGAGCTGAAAGCAATGTTATAGTTCTTTTGGGATGTTACTATTCAATCTTTAGGAAACCTTTAAAAAAATTTTTTTTTTAAACGTTAAGCATTGTTGAGAAAATCCAAGAGGACTCTTCAGTATACTACATGGTGATGTAAAACCGAATTGCTCTAAAGAGGGTCAAGGAAAATTACAATTATTCTGAGACTTAAATCTTTTGAAAGGTGGTTAGAGACCAAAGAATTATAGTGCTGAATACCTATATATAGGAGGAGATTTCACATAAAGTACTAAATGTATTTTAACAAATGCCACCTACTCTATTTGATTGTGTAATTTTCTAAAAGAATCACCCAATACAAGCATGTTTTATGTATGTCTTTGTTGATCCACGGACAGGACAAGCCACAGATATTTAAGGGTGAAATGTATATGTATCAACTGTAAAACAATAAATGAAATAAAAATCCACAGTCTTCAAACTCACCATTAAGACTCCTTTCATCTCATAGCTCACTAGCAAATCAAATGTATAAAGCACTTCTCACCCAGAAAGTCAGAGAGCAAAGCACTAAAGCAAAACAAATGCCAATGATTAAGGAAAATTGAACGCAGCAGTAAAAATATGTTTCTTTACTTTTAAATACAGACTGGGAACTGCAAATAACTGAGAATGGATAGAAGTGGTAATTTTTTTTTTTGTCTTCACGATTCCAGTGTTGAATACAAATAACAAAAAACTTGTTGCTGCAAATCTCAGTAATCCTTTTGAAATTACTTATTTTAAAAATTCACCTTATTTAGTAATAATTTTAAAGTTACTCAGATGTCTTTGTCATTTCTTAGATTGTCTGCTCTTGACATGGTTCAGATTTCTTTTAAGCAATTTTAAGAGAAATGGTTTCAAAGGTCTTTCATAACTTGAGACGGTATCAAAGAGGAGAGGTAAACTTTCTGCTCTTCACAACATCAGTGGACAATGTAAAGATGACAGAGAATATTTTGTTCTACACTGAACAATACCGAGATAATTTACAAGCAGATTTGTGATCTTCAATGGGATAAACCAACTTTAGGAGAGTCACTTGAGGGCTGATATATTAGTGAATGACTGTTGTCAATTATTACTTATTTAGCATGACCATTGACCCACTGAACTACTTCCAAGAATGCTCTGGCAGTCATGAATTAGAAGAAGGAGTAAGTAGAAATTTTAGAGTTCTTCCTTTTTATCTGTAATTTTTTTTTTTCCAGCAGTGCTGTTAAAGGAAAGATGATTTTTAAAAGGAAGATCATTGATTTTGGTGAACAGACAGCAAGATCAAAGTAAAAGTTTTATTCTTAGCTAAGAAATTTGGAGGAGTGCTTCACTTTCTCTTACTCGTGCTCTCTCAGACTCATTCTTTGACCTGTTTTCACCCTCTTTCTCTCCCTCTTCCCCTTGCTTTCATCAACACCTCAGTTTTAGCAGTTATTTACATGTATCATTTTCTTACTTTTTGCTTTTAAAATCTTGGAACTACCATATGTCTTAAGAGTTTTCTGTTGAAAATAAGTCTCGACTCATGTACCTACCAAGCTTAAAATAGATCAAGCAGGGCTTAATAAAAAAAAACAAGAGGCAGTGAGAGCCTTAAGAAATGGAAGAAATAGCTCTCTTTTTCAGTTTTCTTTAGTTTCAACGGTAATATGTTTGGAGTGGAATTCTGAACGCATTTCCTGAAGGTGTACAAATTTTGGCAATGGTCAAGAAGGAGATGCCTATTGTTATTAAGGTGAGATGACAGCATTTGTTAAACTTGGCTAGAATCAATGCAAATAAAGTTTTGGAAAGGCTAGTGATTTTTTTTTTTTCAAAGCTATTTGCAGGCGATGGGAGGAAGATGCAGCAGTCTGCTTCCCTAATGATTTACAACCTTGGAAACCCTGTGGGCACTTCTATTCTGTCCTTGTAGGGCGATTATGAGTCAGTCGCAGAGGGCTTGGTTTTGGTTTTTGGCTCAGTATGCAACTCAGAGGCTATTATGAATACGAATAAGATTATTTGGTGAACTGCTTTGAATTCGTTGACTAAAATATGCCTTGTAAACTGTGACTTTACTATTGCAAAATACATGTAGATTTATAGTTTGTTTCTCTCTTTACAAGGATGATAGAGAATTCTCAATCAGGTCGATTTCTAAGTGTGGCGAAAAGTTGCTGCGATACACTAAAAAATTTTCAAAGGAGTCTGGTGGCACACAGTAGGCAAACTCAACCCATTCTTTTCAATGCTATCTCTAAACTGCATTTGAAATCCCCTTTCCTTATTGCTGCAGAATTGTTTTCAAAATTTACTTGATCTTCTGGATCATCTGAAATATTTGTTAAAAATGCACATTTCTGGCTGTCTTCCCAGGAAATTCTGATTCAGGAATTTTGGTGAGGGAACCTGAGAAACATTTTCTAACAAGGCCCCCAAGTAATTCTTAAAATCAGGCAACACTGAGCAGTGTTCTCAACTTTATGTTACCAGTGGCCGTGTAGTTATTTCCAACTCATGGCAACCCCAAGAGTGTCAAAGTAGAATTGTGCTCTGGAGAGTTTTCAGTGGCTGATCTTTCAGAAGAAGATTGCCTGGCCTTTCTTCTGAGGTGCCTCTGGATGAATTTAAACCTCTGACCTTTTGGTTAGTAGCTCAGATCTTAACCGTTGGCACCATCCAGGGGCTCTTAACTATTTGTTATTGTTGTTAGGTGTGGTGGAGTTTTCAACTCATAGTGAACCCATGTAATAGAGTAGAACAGCCTCGTAGGGTTTTTTTTCTGGCTATAATCTTTACAGAAGCAGAATAACAAATTGTTCTTTTGCAGAGCTGCTAGGTGGGTTCGAACTGCCAATCTTTTGATTACTAGCCGAGTGCTTAACCATTTGTGCCACGAAGGCGCCTTTCCAATTACTTAGGCAGCTTAAAGAACAAGATTCCTGGCGTCTGGGCCCCATCACGAACCATTGTAACCAGAATCTCTGGTGGTGGGGCCCAGCCACCAGTATTTTTTTAAGAGTCCTTGGTGGTCGTCATGCTCATCTAGGATTAACAATCACTGCTCTCAAACAATGCTTAGGTGAATATTAAAACAGCTTGAGGAAAATACTGTGGGTTAATAAATTTTTACCTCTAGCGTTTCCTTAAGATAAAAAATTAAAATTAAATTTGAGTAAGCACTGAAATCAGAAACATTTCGTTATGAGACAGGTATCATGCAGGGTCAATTTGAGTACCAGATATTCAAAATTTCTGGGAAAGAATAAATCAATTTCTAGACTTTTTTTCAAGAACTTTACCAATACTCTATTAGGGCCTTTAATCATGTATAATTCATTCTGCTAACCCGTTAGCAACAGACTATGATATGCAGATGAAATGCAAATTATCAGGTGAAGTATGGAGAAAAACACTGAAGCAAGATTTGAGGTTAATTTTGGTAGAATTTAAAATCATGGCCATGAGCAGACTTAATTATCTACCTTCCCTTGGCTTCTGGGGAAGAATCTGCACAGGTGTATTTACCTAGATGATCTCCAGTGTGGTAACTCTTAATTGTACATCTCAGATTTTGGAAAACATTGAAAGAGTCAGGTTCCAATCTGGATAATGGCACAAGGATGTTGGCAGATTATCCCACCTCTTGATTTCAGGGAGTTTAGCTTTATTCTTTCAATGAAGTACTCAGTTGAGGAAGATCCAGTACCAGATGGTAATGTTGGCTGGAGTGGTTTTCTCACCTACATTTGGCAGCTCTACTCGGAAGTAGTGCTTTCAATGCCTAAGATTTCCAGTCTATACTATTTAACATGATCATTGGGAAGCTTTAGGTGGTAGAGATGCAATGACACATCTCATTAAAGGTCCAGTAACTATGAACATCTGACATCTGTGCTGAAAATAGGACTGGATGCAGCCTCCAAGTGGTTATAGATTCAAGTGGTGTGTTTTTTTTTTTTTAAGGTACTACTGAAATTCATTATATTAACCAAGCTTATAATTTCTGGGCATGTCTGACATAGGGAAATAGAATATGAATTAATGTGCTGCTCATCTTAAAGATGGGTTTTCTCTTTATCAGCATTGATTAGGCAATGATTTTACCTGATGATTTATTCATCATATATTAATAATAATAGTAATTATAGCTATCATGATTTGAACACCTATTATGTGCTAGGACACTTTATGTATAAACTATACATCAGCCCTCTGAGACATTCTTATTTTGGGGTTGAAAGACCTGAGGTTCTGAGAGCTTAGGGAACTTGGCGAAGGCCAGTGAAACTCCTGACAGCGCCAGGTTTCTGCAGTTGCCTGGCTGCCCGGCAGGGTCTCCGTCCATCTTGTCACCCACCCCTGCAGTATAGAGGAGTAGCATCAGCAATCAGTATTATAAACTGCAACATGTGGCTGTTCATAAAATTTTCCTGTAGTTTAGTATTCCAGTTGAAAACAAAACAAGAACAACAAAAGGCAAATCCACTCAGATTCAGCCTTCCAGAACTTACCATCCAAATAGTCTTTATCAAGTTAAAAAAATAACACCCTGATTCTTCTATACATTTCTAGGTGCTTTAACTTTAGCTTTTTAAAACACTGCCTGATCCTTTTTATCAAAGATTTTAATGAAATTAGGAAATAATAAAAAACAAAAATCTAAATGTGTTCATCTGAAATTTGCCTTGGCTCCTCACAGCTGCAGAAATTCATTTTTACCTATTCCCCATCCCTCTTCCCAAAGTCCTAAAGCATGGATCTGTTGGGAATACTCTCCATTTCCCAAGAGAAGTATTTCATTCATGTAATGTCTCCTTTGTAACCAACACTGAGAAATGTCACTTTGATTAAACACAACTCTGAATGACTAAGACCACAGTACAATAAATTCTCCAGAGCTATCTTTCAGAACAACTGATTGCTCTCCAGTCTTAATCCTCCAGAGTCTTATTTAATCAAAATGATGTTGCTAATTAAGGATTAAAACCTCCGAATAGAATAAAAAAGAAGGATTTTTCTTTCTCCTTTGGGCAGGTCAAGAAGGCAGAATTTGCTATGAAGAACTAAAGAATCCCTTCCACCTTTGGTAAAACTGCATTATTCTCTGACATTTGGACTTAATCCAAAACAGGCCTGAGTGCTTGGTAATATTAATATAATTGGAAAAAAGAGAGAAAAGAAAGAGGGAAAGAGGAAGGAAAGAAGGAAGAAACTGCCTTAGATGGCTACATATATCCCAGAAAATATTTATTTTAACTTTTTGTTTAATGCTTTAATATAAATTTTCTTTAAATATGTTGTTTCATGCTATCTGTACACTGTTTTGATCTCTTGTTAACATGGATGGAAAGACTCAGAATATTTTGGAAAAATGTTGGCAACCCATTTCACCGAAAAGAAGGAACAGAAGACAATGTATCTCAGATCTATTTATGTCCACTGATGAATAACAACAACAAAGAAATTCTACACTAAATGCTGAACTGCTTTCCTTTTAAATCTATGTTTCAATTTTTTTCTGGCATTTATATTTAGTAATAGAAATCAGTTTCTTAAAAAACACACAAACTGTGTAAGAACTCATTATGAGAGACAAAGATTCACAGAAAGGCAGTTTGGTTTTCATGGAATACAAACTCTTCAAGGTGTTGGGGATAAGGTGCGTGAGAAACAGAGGTGCTGACTGATGCTTTAATGAATTGTAAAATACTTCTCCCATCCTTCTCATCTTATCTCTGAATTGTCCTATGGATTTATAATCCCTGCCAAATTAGTCTATTACAATGTGAATATAATAATAACAGCTACCGTCTATTGATTACCATCTACAGATTACTATGTGCCAGGTTCTCTGCCAGCAACATATATACTATTACCTCTAGTAAGACTTAAGCAAAGGTTTTATTATCCTCTTTTACAAATGAATATACTGAAGCTTACAGAGAATGAATGACTTGGTCAAGGTCAGGTGGCTTCTATTAAGTAGAGTTGAGACTTCCACCCAGGCTAGTTTAGTTCCAAAGCCACATTCTATCTAACATGGTAAATCACTTCACACCTGTTTATTTGCAGGATAAATGTATCAAAGTGTCTCGGGAAGGTGCTGGTAAGCTGTATTGGTCTGTACCTGACCATATGTTCCCATAATAAGTGACTGAGTCATTGTTACAGGCATCTCACATTGCTGCTTACCCAGCCCAAAGAGTGACCAAGACTGAAAGACCACCATCCAAATGGGACCAGAAAGCAAACAGTGAGAAATCCCTAAAGAAAAAGAATGTCAGAGACCTGTTTCCTCTCCTAAGTGGTGTTATCTACCAGTTAAAAAATGACATTTGTTTCTTTGATCCATACTCCTGGAGGCCATAAGCGCCCAGTGGACAAACGATGGCTCTTACTCCTTCTGTGCCTAGGCAGATGGTCAAGATTGCGACCTAAAACAGTCTCTTCTGCTCCTTCTTTGTTATGTTATTAATCATGTGGTAAGAGCCCATATAGAAGTCTTCTGAGGGAAAAGCAACCACAGATAACAAAGCAGTACCTGTAGGTAGAGTAAAAAGGGGAATAAATATGGCATAGACAAATCAAACTACCAAATCAACTCTGAAATTACATCATTACGTTGTTGTCTTATTAAAATATTGACATTAATTGTTGAAATTTTGGGGATAGCCTGCTTTTTTCTAAGTATGACTTCAATAAGTGTTCAACTAATCCAGAATTCTAGCTTGTTTTCCTCAAGTTTGAACAATGTATAAGCAAATCATGTCTATTTTAACAAAATTAAAACAATTCAGAAATGCCTCAAGTAGGAAATTAAGATGACTAATTTCACCCCCAGAGAAAACCACCTTTAACAAGTGTCATTTGTTCTTAATCAGTAGAGTGATAGAAAACTCGATGGTCTCAGACACCTCAGAAGCCTGTTAAATGAAACATTTTAAGAAGAATATTATTCTAAATAGATGAGAACATAACCTCTCTTTCTCTTTCCTACTTTCCCTTTCTTCACTTCTCATGCAGGTGGGTGCTTGTGTTTTTTAAGAAACTCACCTCCACACACAGAGGTGAGAAGGTTGGGAGTAGAGAGAAGTGTGAACAGGGTAACATACCCCAGTGGGAAGGAGAGGAGGACAAAGGAGGGCTGAGCATCCTTCTCACATCCACCTCACAGGGACCACACTTGAGGACTTTAAAAATATAATTCAATTCCTTGCTTTTGTTAAGGTCTTTATATTTTGCAAACTATTTTCACATCCTATATTGTTCCACCTTGGAAAAAGTTTGTGATGTTGTTATTTCAGTTTTTCAAATGAAGAAACAGGCTAAATGACGTTAAGTGACTTGCCCTATGCTAGACAGCAATCCAGTACAATCTCCCTCTTTTTGGAATTTCTATTGCCAAGTGATCAAATCATTTTTTTCAAGTAGCATTTTCCCCATCAGATTATAAAAGTAATGCATTCTGATTTCCAAAAATTTGAAAAATTTAGAAAAGCACCCAGAATAATATAAAAGGCCCATAATCTCATGACAAAGAGACAGCCTTTATTATTGTAATTTTATTAATGTGTTTTACTTAAATAATAAATTGAGATTATGCTGTTGATTTCTTTTAACATAACCAAACAACACTCCCACATGTCTGTCAGTTTGTCATACTGTGGGGGCTTGTGTGTTGCTGTGATGCTGGAAGCTATGCCACCAGTATTCAGATACCAGCAGGGTCACCCATGGAAGTCAGGTTTCAGCTGGGTTTCCAGACTAAGACAGACTAGGAAGAAGGACCTGGCAGTCTACTTCTGAAAAGCATTAGCCAGTGAAAACCTTATGAATAGCAGCAGAACATTGTCTGATATAGTGCTGGAAGATGAGCCCCCCAGGTTGGAAGGCACTCAAAACATGACCGGGGAAGAGCTGCCTCCTCAAAGTAGAGTCGACCTTAATGACGTGGATGGAGTAAAGCTTTTGGAACCTTCATTTGCTGATGTGGCACGACTCAAAATGAGAAGAAACAGCTGCAAACATCCATTAATAATCGGAACCTGGAATGTACAAAGTATGAATCTAGGAAAATTGGAAATCATCAAAAATGAAATGGAACACATAAACATCGATATCCTAGGCATTAATGAGCTGAAATGCACTGGCATTGGCCATTTTGAATCAGATAATCATATAGTCTACTATGCTGGGAATGACAACTCGAAGAGGAATGGCATTGCATTCACCGTCAAAAAGAACGTTTCAAGTTCTATCCTGAAGTACAACGCTGTCAGTGATAGTATCATATCCATACGCCTACAAAGAAGACCAGTTAATGAGACTATTATTTAAATTTAAGCACCAACCACTAGGGCCAAAGATGAAGAAACAGAAGATTTTTATCAGCTGCTGCAGTCTGAAATCGATCGAACATGCAATCAAGATGTATTGATAATTACTGGCGATTGGAATGTGAAAGCTGGAAACAAAGAAGAAGGATCTGTAGTTGGAAAATATGGCCTTGGTAATAGAAACAATGCTGGATATCGAATGACAGAATTTTGCAAGACCAATGACTTCTTCATTGCAAATACCTTCTTTCATCAACATAAACGGTGACTATACACATGGACCTTGCCAGATGGAGCACACAGAAATCAAATTGACTACATCTGTGGAAAGAGATGATGGAAAAGCTCAATATCATCAGTCAGAACAAGGCCAGGGGCCGACTGTGGAACAGACCATCAATTGCTCATATGCAAGTTCAAGCCGAAACTGAAGAAAATCAGAGCAAGTCCATCAGAGCCAAAATATGACCTTGAGTATATCCCATCTGAATTTAGAGACCATCTCAAGAATAGATTTGACGCATTGAACACTATGACCGCAGACCAGACGAGTTGTGGAATGAGATCAAGGACATCATCCATGAAGAAAGCAAAGGGTCATTGAAAAGACAGGAAAGAAAGAAAAGACCAAGATGGATGTCAGAGGAGACTCTGAAACTTGCTCTTGAGTGTCGAGCAGCTAAAGAAAAAGGAAGAATTGATGAAGTAAAAGAACTGAACAGAAGATTTCAAAGGGCTTCTCGAGAAGACAAAGCAAAGCATCATAATGACATGTGCAAAGAGCTGGAGATGGAAAACCAAAAGGGAAGAACACGCTCAGCATTTCTCAAGCTGAAAGAACTGAAGAAAAAATTCAAGCCTCGAGTTGCAATAGTGAAGGATTCCATGCGGAAAATATTAAACGACGCAGGAAGCATCAAAAGAAGATGGAAGGAATATATAAAGTCATTATACCAAAAAGAATTAGTTGATATTCAACCATTTCAAGAGGTGGCATATGATCAGGAACCGATGGTTCTGAAGGAAGAAGTCCAAGCTGCTCTGAAGGCACTGGTGAAAAACAAGGCTCCAGGAATTGATGGAATATCAATTGAGATGTTTCAACAAACAGATGCAGCACTGGAGGTGCTCACTCGTCTGTGCCAAGAAATATGGAAGACAGCTTCCTGGCCAACGGACTGGAAGAGATCCATATTTATGCCTATTCCCAAGAAAGGTGATCCAACCAAATGTGGAAATTATAGAACAATATCATTAATATCACATGCAAGCAAAATTTTGCTGAAGATCATTCATAAACGGCTACAGCAGTATATCAACAGGGAACTGCCAGAAATTCAGGCCGGTTTCAGAAGAGGACATGGAACCAGGGATATCATTGCTGATGTCAGATGGATCCTGGCTGAAAGCAGAGAATACCAGAAGGATGTTTACCTGTGTTTTATTGACTATGCAAAGGCATTCGACTGTGTGGATCATAACAAACTATGGATAACACTGCGAAGAATGGGAATTCCAGAACACTTAATTGTGCTCATGAGGAGCCTTTACATAAATCAAGGGGCAGTTGTTTGGATGGAACAAGGGGATACTGATTGGCTTAAAGTCAAGAAAGGTGCGTGTCAGGGGTGTAATCGTTCACCATACCTATTCAATCTGTATGCTGAGCAAATGATACGAGAAGCTGGACTATGTGAAGAAGTACGGAGCATCAGGATTGGAGGAAGACTCATTAACAACCTGCGTTATGCAGATGACACAACCTTGCTTGCTGTAAGTGAAGAGGACTTGAAGCACTTACTAATGAAGATCAAAGACCACAGCCTTCAGTATGGATTACACATCAACATAAAGAAAACAAAAATCCTCACAACTGGACCAGTGAGCAACATCATGATAAACGGAGAAAAGATTGAAGTTGTCAAGGATTTCTTTTTATTTGGATCCACAATCAACAGCCATGGAAGCGGCAGTCAAGAAATCAAAAGACGCATTGCATTGGGCAAATCTGCCGCAAAGGACCTCTTTAAAGTGTTGAAGAGCAAAGATGTCACCCTGAAGACTAAAGTGCACCTGAGCCAAGCCATGGTACTTTTAATCACATCATATGGGTGTGAAAGCTGGACAATGAATAAGGAAGACCGAAGAAGAATTGATGCCTTTGAATTGTGGTATTGGTGAAGAACATTGAATATACCATGCACTGCCAAAAGAATGAACAAATCTGTCTTGGAAGAAGTGCGGCCAGAATGCTCCTTACAGGCAAGGATGGCGAGACCACGTCTTACATACTTTGGACATACTGTCAGGAGGGATTGGTCCCTGGAGAAGGACATCATGCTTGGCAGAGTACAGGGTCAGCAGAAAAGAGGAAGACCCTCAACAAGGTGGATTGACACAGGGGCTGCAACAATGAGCTCAAGCATAACAATGGTTGTAAGGATGGTGCTGGACCAGGCAGTGTTTCGTTCTGTTGTGCATAGGGTTGCTATGAGTTCGAACTGACTCGACAGCACCTAACAACGACAACAACAACAACCAAACAACATAAACAATTTCTAAGATCATATTCTTTTTCAAAATAATTTCTAATAATGATGTGGCATTCTAATCATAATTTCTTTAGGAATTCCTTTTCAGTTGTTTTTCATGAATACAAAATATCCATATACATGAATTTTGTACAAATCTTTGATTATTTCCTTAGCCTAAGTTCTTAGTCAAAGTTATTCATGTCGTCATGGCTTTTTAATACCATTGAGAAAATGTCCTTTAGAAATATAACAATTTAAACTCCTATCATCATTTTGTGAGAGGGCCTTCCTCAATACTGTGTTGTTGTTAGGTGCTGTCCAGTCGGTTCCGACTCATAGTGACGCATAGTGTACAACAGAATGAAACACTGCCCAATCCTGTGTCATTCTCATAATCACTGTTTGAGCCCATTGTTGCAGCCTCTATGTCAATCCTTCTCCAAAAACTGATCCCTCCTGATAACATGTCCAAAGTATGTGAGACATAGTCTCGCCGTCCTTGCTTCTAAGGGACATTCTGGCTGTAATTCTTCTAAGACAGATTTGTCTGTTCTTTTGGAAGTCCATGGTATACTCAATATTCTTTGCCAACACCATAATTCCAAGTCATCAATTCCTCGTCTGTCTTCCTTATTCATTGTCCAGCTATCCCATGCATATGAGGCGATTGAAAAACACCATGCCTTGGGTCAGGCACACCTTAGTATTCAAGGTGACATCTTTGCTTTTCAACATTTTAAAGAGGTCCTTTGCAGCAGATTTGCCCAGTGCAATGCATCTTTTGATTTCTTCACTGCTGCTTCCATGGGTGTTGATTGTAGATCCAAGTAAAATGAAATCCTTGACAACTTCAATCTTTTCTCCGTTTATGATGCTGCTTATTGGTCCAGTTGTGAGGATTTTTGCTTTCTTTATGTTGATGTGTAATCCATACTGAAGGCTATGGTCTTTGATCTTCATCAATAAGTGCTTCAAGTCCTCTTCACTTTCAGCAAGCAAGGTTGTATCATCTGCATGATGCAGGTTGTTAATGACTCTTCCTTCAATCCTGGTGTCACATTCTTACTCATATACTCCAGCTTCTTGGATTATCTGCTCAGCATACAGATTGAGTAAGTGTGGTAAAAGGATAGAACCCTTGCGTACAACTTTCCTGAATTCAAACCACGAAGTATCCCATTGTTGTTTGAATGACATAATAGCCTCTTAGTCTATTATATAGGTTCCGCGTGAGCACAATTAAGTGTTCTGGAATTCCCATTCTTTGCAATGTTATTCATGCTTTGTTATGATCCACAGTTGAATGCCTTTGCATAGTCAATAAAAAACAGGTAAACATCTTTCTAGTATTCTCTGCTTTCAGTCAGGACCCATCTGACATTAGCAATGAAACCCCTGGTTCCATGGCCTCTGCTGAATCCGGTTTGAATTTTCTGGTAGTTCCCTGTCAATATACTGTCACAGCACTTTTGAATGATCCTCAGCAGAATTTTCATTGCATGTGATATTAATGATATTGTTTGGTAATTTCCGCAGTTGGATCACCTTTCTTTGGAATAGGCATAAATATGGATCTCTTCCAGTTGGTTGGCCAGGTAGGTATCTTCCAAATTTCTTGGCATAGACTAGTGAGTACTTCCAGCACCGCTTCCATTTGTGGAAACATCTCAGTTGCTATTCTGTCAATTCCTGGGTCCTTGTTTTTTGCCAATATCTTCAGTGCAGCTTGGACCTCTTTCTTCAGCACCATTAGCTCCTGATCAGATGCTACCTCCTGGAAAAGTTGAAAGTCAACCAATTCTTTTTGGTATAGTTATTCTGTGTACTCCTTCCATCTTCTTTTGAGGCTTCCTGCATCATTTAATATTTTCCCCATAGAATCCTTCAATATTGCAAATCAAGCCTTGAGTTTTTTCTTCAGTTCTTTTGGCTTGAGAATTGCTGAGTATGTTCTTCCTGTTTGGTTTTCTAACTCCAGGTCTTTGCACATGCCATTATAATACTTCACTTTGTCTTCTCAAGCCACCCTTTGAAATCTTCTGTTCAGTTCTTTTACTTCATCATTTCTTCCACTTGGTTTTGCTACTAGATGTTCAAGAGCAAGTGTCAGAGTCTCTTGACATCCATTTTGGTCTTTTTTTTCTTTCCTGTCTTTTTAATGGCCTCTTGCTTTCTTCATGTATGATGTCCTTGATGTCATTACACAACTCATCTGGTCTTTGGTCATTAGTGTTCAATGGGCCAAATCTATTCTCGAGACAGTCTCTAAATTCGGGTGGGATATATTTGTTTGTACTTTGCCTCTTGTGGACTTGTTTTAATTTTCTTCAGTTTCAGCTTGAACTTGCGTATGAGCAATTGATGGTCTGTTTCACAGTTGGCCTCTGGCCTTGTTCTGACTGATGATACTGAGCTTTTCCATTGTCTTATTCCACAGATGTAGTTGATTTGATTCCTGTGTATTCCATCTGACAAGCTCCACGTGTATACTCACCATTTATGTTGTAAGAAAAAGTATTGGCAATGAAGAAATCATTGGTCTTGCAAAACTCTATCATGCGATCTCTGGCATCCTTTCCATCACCAAGGCCATATTTTCCAACTACCAATCGTTCTTCCTTGTTTCCAACTTTCATGATCCAAACATCAGTAGTTATCAATGCATCCTGATTGCATGTTCAATCAATTTCAGACTGCAGAATGAATGGGTAAAAATCTTCAATTTCTTTATCTTTGTCCTTAGTGACTGGTGCATAAATTTGAATAACAGTCGTATTAACTGGTCTTATCTTTTTTTTTATTGTAGACGAATGGATATTATCCTATCACTGACAGCATTGTACTTCAGAACAGATCTTGAAACGTTCTTTTTGACGATGAATACAATGCCATTCCTCTTCAAGTTGTCATTCCCAGCATAGTAGACCATACAATTGTCTGATTCAAAATGGCCAATACCAGTCCATTTCCGCTACTAATGCCTAGGATATCAATGTTTATATGTCCTTTCATTTTTGATTATTCCCAATTTTCCTAGATTCATACTTTGTACATTCCACATTCTGATTATTAATGGATGCTTGCAGCTGTTTCTTGTCATTTTGAGTCATGCCACATCAGCAAAGAAGGTCCTGAAAGCTTGACTCCATCCATGCCATTAAGCTCGACTCTACTTTGAGGAGGCAGCTCTCCCCCAGTTGTATTTTGAGTGTCTTCCCACCTTAGGGGCCTATCTTCCAGCACTATATCAGACAATGTTCTGCTGCTATTCACAAGGTTTTCACTGGCTAATTCTTTTCAGAAGTAGCTGGGTCCTTCTTCCTAGTCTGTCTTAGTCTGGAAGTGCAGCTGAAACCTGTCCGCCATGGGTAACCCTGCCGGTATTTGAATATTGGTGGCATAGATTTCAGCATCACAGCAACACACAAGCCCCCATGGTACAACAAACTTGACAGATGCATGGAGGTCCTCAATACTAGTTACCATCATTAATTTTTTTTTTTTTTTTGCCAGTTTGATGAGTGAAAAATCACTTTTCTGTATTATCTTTGTCCTTTTTGTTTCTTTGGCATTAACATTTTTGGTATTAAATTTGTGTATAGTTGTTTTATGTGGTTTGTTTCCTCAGCCAGACTATATGCTCATTAAATGCAAAAATTGGGTCTAATGTTTCTATCTCCCTTAAGTGGTTTTCACAAGGTGAAGAATATATACACTTAATACTTATTCAATAATAGATTAATTTAACATGAGGGTGGACCCTTTAAATCATTGAATTTGCAAAGTTTCCTTTGGAGGTTAGCTTGCTTGCCGTAAGTGAAGAGAACTTAAAGCACTAACTAATGAAGATCAAAGACCGCAGCCTTCAGTATGGATTACACATCAACATAAAGAAAACAAAAATCCTCACAACTGGACCAATAAGCCACATCATGGTAAACTGAGAAAAGATTGAAGTTGTCAAGGATTTCATTTTACTTGGATCCACAATCAACAGCCGTGGAAGCAGCATCCAAGAAATCAAAAGATGCATTGCATTGGGCAGATCTGCTGCAAAGGATCTCTTTAAAATGTTGAAAAGCAAAGATGTCACCTTGAATACTAAGGTGTGCCTGACCCAAGCCATGGTATTTTCAATCACGTCATATGCATGTGAAAGCTGGACAATGAATAAAGAAGACTGAAGAAGAATTGATGCCTTTGAATTGTGGTGTTGGAGAAGAATACTGAATATACCATGGACTGCCAAAAGAATGAACAAATCTGTCTTGGAAGAAGTATAACCAGAATGCTCCGTAGAAGCAAGGATGGTGAGACTATGTCTCACATACTTTGGACATGTTGTCAGTAGGGATCGGTCCCTGGAGAAGGACATCATGTTTGGTAGAGGGTCACTGAAAAAGAAGAAGACCCTTAACAAGATGGATTGACATAGAGGCTGCAACAATGGGCTTAAGCAAAACAACGATTGTTAAGGATGGTGCGGGAACAGGCGGTATTTTGTTCTGTGGTACACAGGGTCGTTATGAGTTGGATCTGACTCAACGACACCTAAGAACAACAACAAGAACTCTCTCTCTACTATGTGGTTAAAACCTTGGCTGCTAACCAGAAGGTTGGCAGTTTGAATCCACCAGCTGCTCCTTGGAAACTGTATGGGAAATTCTTCTCTGTCCTATATGGTTGCTATGAGTTGGAATTGACTCGTTGGCAATGGGTTTTTGGGTCTGTGCCTCTACCACATAGTCTTCTTCTCTGGCAGTGATGTGAGGCTGGCTAGGCAAAGGGTTATCCAAAGAGAATGTACAGAAGAATTACCTCCTGCAGCAACCGTTTATTTAAGGTTAAGGCATTTTAGTCCATATGATGCCTTTATGTAAGTAAGAAAGACACTTTACTTCTATCTTTTGGGAAAATGTAATTTTTCTAGATCAAGACTTTATTTCTATCTGCTGTAAAATTGATGACATAAAAATACAAATTTATGACATATCAAATGTGTCCTCTTTGATACAGTACTATTATGTACTCACAATCAGCATACATGTACTTAGTAGCTCTGCATCTAGCACCATGATGTGTCATATTTCCTGCTTAGTGTTGGAGTTCCACTCATTCTGCTCTCCAGGATCTAATGAGTCCATCAGAGAGAGCAGACATGAAGGTGGACAATTATAATGTGATAAATGAAATCGTATAGTTATGATCAAACATGGTTGAGCACAGAGGAGCAAGCAACGAACACTGTATGGTCTAGAAAGAAAAGAAGGAGTTTTTAAGTCTTGGATATGGGGTGGAAAGATGAGGGAAGGCAACAATTTCAGGTAGAAAGAAGAACATGTATAAGATTAGAAGGGTAGGGAAGAAGGTAAGGAGAAGTTCAGCCTTGTTGAGGTTGTGCACTGAGAAAGAAGTCTGCAGGGGCAAATTTGGTATAGATTTTAAAGGACTTTTTATACTAAATTAATAAGTTTGAATTTTATCCTTTAAATAATAGGGTCAAAATGTAGATTTATTTTTTTCGGAAGTCAATGTTGTGACAGAATGATGTACAGACCGGAGTCCGCAGTTACTGGTAGACAGTAAGTAAGAAAGAGAGCTGCATTTTTGAGCTAAAGTTGTAGCAACTCAGAAAGAAGAGACATTTCTGACAGAACCTCTGATATTTAGTGACTGGTTAGAATTTGATGGCAGCTGAGTCAGATAGATACACAAGGAAATAACTTACAGTAAGAAAATGAAAGGACATGGAGTTCGCATTGGTCTTCTGTTTGCCAAATTCAGAAGTTGGGACATCAGTCCTAGTCTGATGACATACATGGGAACTTGTATTGATAGGAATTACCACGTGTTATGGATTAAATTGTGTCACCCAAAAATATGTGCATCAATTTTGCCAGGCCATTATTCCCAGTATTGTGTGATTGTCCACCATTTTGTCATCTGATGTGATTTTCCTGTGTGCTGTAAATTCTATCACTATGGTGTTAATGAGATGGCATATTGGCAGTTGTGTTGAAGAGATCTACAAGATCAGGTTGTGTTTTAAGCCAATCTCTTTTGAGATATTAAAGAGAGAAGTAAGCAGTGAGACAGGGGGACCTCATACCGACCGCCAAGAAACAAGAGCCAGGAGAATAGCACGTCCTTTGGACCTGGGGTCCCTCCACTAAGAAGTTCCTCGACCAGGGGAAGATTGGTGACAAGGACCTTGCTCCAGAGCTGACAGAGAGAGAAAAACATTCTCCTGGAGCTGACACCCTGAATTTGGGCTTGTAGCCTACTAGATTAAAAAAAAAAAAAAGAGAGAATAAATTTCTTTGTTAAAGCCATCCGCTTGTGATATTTCTGTTATAGCAGCACTAGATGACTAAGACACCATGTTTAACAAAAAGTTACCAAATGCTACTGATGTGGCCAGTAGAGTAGTAACCTGTCACCAGGTTAAGAAGAGTAATTATTCAGGTCTCGCTTAAATGTTTCCTTAACAGAAAACATTCCCTGACTTACCTCCACAGAATAGCAGCCGTGTCACTGTCTATTCCTTCCTGTCCCCTTACCCAGCCTTTTTTTCTTCATAACACCACGTGCCGTATATCTATTTACTTGATTATTTTCTCCTTCCCTGCACCAGAAAGTATACTTCATTTTTTTCTCCATTGCATTCCTAGATCCTAGAACATTTCAATGAGAAATACTTGTTGAATGTTGAATGAGAATGTGCCATGCAGAGGCTTGGTTTTTATTTCATAGAACTTAAGCAATGATGACATTTCCAAGTATGAATCACACTCTGATCGATTCAATAAATGGTAATTTACCACCTGCCTGAAATTGTGTAACACGGTGGTTTCCTGATACCCATCCCTTCCTCGTTCAGCCACAAACGTTCATTTCTGTTGCACTTCTCATTACTGGTGAATAGTACCCTACCTTTCTAAGTTCCTCAGCTCACAATCTTGGAGTTAATTTTTGTCCTGCCTTTGCATTTGTGCCCTTATTTAGTCATCAAGCTTTGTAATTTTTCACATGGTCTCTCCTGGGTTGACACTTCTCCACTGCCAAGACCATCATTCAGAGATTTCCTGGTCTCTCTGTCTGTAATCTCTCCCTGTGGTTGCCCATCCTTTTATTGAAGAAAAACATAACAACAATAATTGTTGTTTTCACTGTATCTTCACCTATCTTGTTGCCTAGAACAACTTGAACTTTTCAGCCTAAAATTCTAGATGTGCATCAATTTCCTCTCTATACCTTATTAAAAAAACTATCTTGATATTTCCCTAACATGATTTCTCATAATCACCTCACTCCCAAACTTTTGTAGATATATTTATTTTCTTTATATAAAGGATAGCGTAGTGTCTGAAATTATTTATTTTTTAGCATATAGCCATAATTTATAATATAGAAATCATGCCTTCATATGCAATCTTAATATGACTAATTAAAAGACCACCTTTTGATGAAAACTTATTTCACATTTATTCTATGTGAACTTCAAAAACCTTTTTACACATTTCATCTTGTGAAAGAATTTGTCACATAGAATTTGTCACAAATTTGAGCTTGGGGTGGGAAGGGGGGAGAGGAACGCATTCTAAAAAGTACAGAAGATAGACATGCAAAAAATAATTATAAAATATAATAAGTGCAATATTGTTATCAAAGCATCACCTAACACACACATTTACTAGGTAATATCTTCAAATAATACAAAGGATGAAATAAACTGAAGCAACATTCTTGCTTCATTTACCACATTTTAACCTAAGAGCATGATGGGAATAATATAAACTAAATTTTTAAATAAAAATTGATTCAATTAATTTGAAAACAACAATCATAGAGGACACTCACCTAGAAAATGTAGAAGTAAGCAAATATAGACCAGTTTGTTTCTTCCTAGACAGACATCAGCGAGCCATCCTGCAAACACAGGGGCAAGCAGTGAAGTTCCAATAAAGCATAAATTCAAAATGGCTGCCTGGTAATTGCCATAGCCAAGCTTGATAGTGCAAAAGGGGATCATATTGCTGACGACTTGAAAGAAAATAAACCTCTCACACAGCTCCCCCAGAAGTAAACAGATTCCAACCTGGATTTTTTTTCACAGAGTATGATGAAAAGAAATAACCAACATCTCTTACAGTTTTCTCCTCAATGCTGTGAGGTAAGGGTACTTTCGCATCAGTTACGTTAAAGGCTGTAAGAGACATGACTACTTTCCTTTAATACGACTTATGTTAGTGGTTTTAACTTGATTTTTACCCCCACCCATCTAATGAAAAAATAAATAAAGTCATTGCTTTGAATTTCACGTCTCCATGTTAAAATTTTGTAAGGTTTTTTGCACATTAATGTTGTTCATTTTGATGATCTGGGAGCGCAGGGAAGGAGAGGTATTTAAATGTTCATGGTAGCCCAGAGTAGCCAAATCTGATTTGTTTGTTTAATTACTTAGAAGCTAAATTAGGCTTTTCCTCCAAAATTATACTGAATTACAAGAAACCAGTTGCATACGTGTGGAAACTCATCTGCCTCACGCTGATAAAGGTTTAAATACAGAGGCAGAGGAAGCAGTTTTTCAGGAGAATTTGAGAGCTAGAACAAGAAATAATTTGAGTCTAATAATTTTTGATACTTTAATTAAACAAGTCAGAACAGTACTAAGAGATAAGGCGTGAAAGAAAATCTGTTTTTGAGGGGGCGGGATACCTTATCATTATTACATTTCTTGTTATTTTTGGTTGGAATTCTGATAAGAAAGTTAATTAGGTAACAAAAATGCTAGTACATTTAGGTAACAGGCAGAGTTTACAAGAAAGTAATTTAAGTGCACTAACAAAAGAAGAAAATATTAAACAAAAATCCGCTTCCTTTAAGTTGACCCCATACTTGTAGAACAGACTCTCAGAGGAAATCAGAATCAAAAGCTGCTATTTGACTTCCTTATTAGCTAGCAGCCAGGGGTATAGCAACCAGCCTACACATGCTTTGGGGAATATCGGATCTGGTATCACCCCGACCCTCCAGCTGAGTTGAATGGTAGTCGCATTCTATTTTGGAAAGCAGGAGGGCACCAATTAAGCTAAAAAGCAGCAGTAAAATGCTTTAACATTTAGTGATTTAGCTGCAAGGACTTAGGAAGACAAGGGACTGAAGCTGTTCGGTTAAAGTCATAATAATTCCATAATAGGGAGTGAGTATTCTCATGTTCGAGTCAAAAGCAAGAGACTTATAAAGGCTTCTGACTGAGATTCTTATCTTTCAACCTGGGAAACTGGGGACAAATCTCTTTGTTTTGACTCCTAATATTCTAGTAAGGGTAGCTATTTGCATCTGCTCAGCATCAGGTCCCCCTTCTGTGGTAACAATGCCTTACTTTTCCTTTATGTAGAATTATCATGTAATTGACTATCCAAAGTTGGATACTTTTGTGAGTGAAATTATGTTATTTATAGTTATTCTTGGACAGCAGGTATAAACTGGAACTGTCTAGGGCAAACTCCAACATGTGGTTACCATCTGGTGGAGCTATTAATCAGGGTATTCCTTTTCTTTTGACCAAGAGGGCAACACATGGCCAAAGATGGTCCTTATCCTTTTTTCCCCCAGAAATTTTTATTATGACTGGAATGACTCAAGAGTAGATGTGGTGGAAGCTGAGTCATTCAGATTGTTGTCTTTAGGTGCCATTGAGTCAGCTCCAACTCATGGTGACCTCATGTACATCAGAATAAAATCTTATCAGGTCCCACTCCATCGTCAGGATTATTGGTATGCGTATGTCTGTTGTTACAGCTGCTGTACTTCTTAAGTGTCTTACAACCTAGGGACTCATCTTTTAGCATTATATTGGACAATATTCTGTTGTGATCCATATTTTTGGAAGTAGCTTGCCAGGCCTTTCTTCCTAGTCACTTGGATGAAACCAAAAACCAAGCCCGTTGCTGTCAAGTTGATTCTGACTCATAGTGACCCTATAGGACAGAGAAGAATTGCCCCATAGAGTTTCCAAGGAGCACCTGGTGGATTTGAACGGACGACCTGTTGGTTAGCAGCCATAGCACTTAACCACTAGGCTTAAAAAGGATTGCCCATGAGACCCTGACGGAGAACTCAGGGCTGCCTGGTTCTTTGCCTTCTGCAGGCATGCTTTTTCAGCTTTTCCTTCCATCAGTTCAGTTTAGCAAAGTTAGCCATACTTGGTTTTAGTGGCTTATAAAAACCCTAGCTGATGTATAAGTTTTTATTTGTCTCAGATGCAAGGGAAAATTTCCCAGCAGCCACTAACTGATGTGTTTAGTTAGCTCCTGACAAAGGACTCCTGCAGTGTCACTTTACACGCAGAGTAGCTGTGCACTTTCCCAGAGCCTGGTGATGATCTTATTTGAGTTCTTTGGCTTGTCTCTGTATCCTTACCCAAGAAGAGACCACAGGTGGTAGGAATCTGTGGTTTGGGTGTGGCTTGGTGAAGGAGAGCACCATCATTTGCCTTACTTTGAAGGGACTATTGGGTTACACTCCAAGAAAGCCACCTACTCAGAAATAAAGTTCTTTTCAGTTATCCGTGAGGGGGAGAAAAACAAAGAACTCATCAAATCTGACAGTAGTATTGCAATAAGGGCAAAATAGCAGAAAGGGCACTCACTAAGTTGGGAGTTAGAAGACCTGGGTTTCATTCCTGCCACTTCGTTACTTATGGCAAATTGCTTTATGTCTATGAGCCATTACATCAACTGAGAAATACAAACAGTAGGGCCTGTCTCAGAAGTCTGTTTCTGAGGCTTAGTTTAGAGAATGATTGATGAAATGTCAAGGGTCGTACCTGGTGGTTCAGTGGTTAAGCTCTTGGCTGCTAACGGAAAGGTCGGTGGTTTGAACCCTCTCAACTGCTCCACAGGAAGATGTGGCAGTCCGCTTCCATAAAAAATTACAGCCTTGGAAACCCTGTGGGGCAATTCCACTCTGTCCTATAGGGTCACGAAGAGCCCCAATTGACTCCACAGCAACTGTTGTTGTTTTTTTTGTTTGTTTGATGTACCAAAAAGCCTTTGTTCTCACTTGCTCCAATATACCTGCATTTTCTAGCTACTGTAACCAGTCTGCCACAAAGAAATGTCTTGGAAACATCTTTAAATTTTCAGTTTGCATAAAAGACAGAAGCTAGGGGGACTAGATTATGCTGAATAGAGTTGGAGTAATGGGAAAAAAAACTCCTTATTCATCACTTCCCTACTAGCTGTCAACACCAATCTCAAAGTGAGCTTAAAGGACAAGTACCAACTCCATTTAAGAATAACACTTGGTGAGGAATATTGAATGTTATCATCTTTATCAACAATTTTTGAGCCCTTGACTGGGGACTTATACATACTTTAGTTTATGGAACCCCTCTGCCAGCCCCCAGGCTTGTCTCTGTAATGAAATATTTTTCCTCCATTATAAAAACAATGTGTGTACATTGTATAAAACCAAAAAAAAAAAAACAAAACCCAAACCCAGTGCTGTCGAGTTGATTCCGACTCATAGTGACCCTATAGGACAGAGTAGAACTGCCCCATAGAGTTTCCAAGGAGCGCCTGGCGGATTCGAACTGCCGACCCTTTGGTTAGCAGCCATAGCACTTAACCACTATGCCACCAGGGTTTCCGTACATTGTATACAATTGGGAAAATATCTAAAAATAGATGGAAGAACAAACTGAAAGTTTGTGTAGCATCTCTTGATTTTTTCCCCTATGGCTATTTTTTATTTGTAGGTTTTAAATATTTGAATTTTATAAGTATATTCCGTTAGTGCATGATGCATTTCTACCCCTTTTGTAAGTCATGTTATAAGCATTTTAACACAGCAGGATGAACTCTTTGTAAATATAATTGTGGTTGCCATAATAGGTACACAGTTTGCTTAACTATTCTTTCATTATTAGTTACATTAGTCTCAGATAAATTATAAGCCAGACTTTCTCTAACTTTTCACCATGAGCCCACATTAAAAAAGAAGCAAAAAATCGTAAACAGTGCTGGAATGAATATCTTTGTGCATAAAGCTTTCCCCGCTTCCACTGGCTAGGTTATACCCTTGGCTAATTTTTAATAAGAAATATTACTGGGTAAAAGTGTAGTAAAGTTTTTAGGCTTCTTGATACATAATACCAAATTACAATACAAACTTCGGACTTTTTTTTTAATTTTGAAAATCCCATCTTGTTTTTGCAATGCAGATTATACTCCTCACTAGAATACTTCACTGGAAATACAAAGGTCGTAAGTCAAACATGGGGTAATAATGTTGATCACACTTGTATTATTGAAAAATACATCTTATTTAATAGAGAAAATTAGTCAGAGCCTTGCTTAATGGACTTATAAACTGCTTGTATTATTTAGTGAGTGTCCAGAGCACGAATGCATCAAATTCGGTCAGGGCTGCATTGAGAAGGTACTGGAAATACATGCCCTGCTTTTAAGGAGGCTATTTTTAACTCTGTAGGATTAAAAAGCGTCTCTATAAGACAGCTCCAAGGTGATTATGAATTTTGAGAAAACTGTAGTGCCTTCTAAAATGTTTTTACAGTGTTGCTGCAATACTCTGCCATTTTTATATGTAGTTCCAGAATAACTTTTATAGGTCCTCTAAACACTTAATAAGCATTTTTAAGAGAAGAGCTTTTCTAGTTCAATAATTCTCTGCAAATTGTATGCACAAAGGTCAGTTGAAGAGATTTATTCTTTTAGCTCTATTGATTCCATTTAATTCCGTTGACTATGAGGTGTGGTAGCTGGTTTGAAAGCATGGTCAAGAATGTGGGGATTGGTCTTTCTGTAATTTAATTACTAAAAATTGTGTGTCACAGCCTTGCTGAATTGAAAAAAAAATTTTGCTGCACTGTTCAAGGCACAAAGTGGAAATGGAAAGGTAAATATTGGGTATTATTTTCTGTTTTGTGAAAAAGACATTGTTTAACCCTACTCTTTCATTATAATGGGGCTCTGACAATTGTATGATATCTGTAAACTGGCACTTCTCTCTAGTGCAAAGGAGAATTACTTTAGTCCTTAGCAGATAATAGCTCATGCAGTCCCAGAAACACAGAAAGTGTCTAATTCTTCTTCAAGGTAGTGTGTCTTCTCCTCTTTCTGGGCATCACTAAAATGAAGACCACTGAACTCCTTACTGGGTTTTTTTCCATGCCATGCCAATGACCATTGTGAACCTTGCTATTGTGCTGAACTGTACGTGGAAGGTTTATCTGTATAAAGTAGTAAGGTAGCGATGAGGTATCACATGGACACCATCCATATTGTCTCCTTTCTTTGCTTTCCACTTTGACCATGAAGGAAAAAAGAAAGACGGTCTTAGGAATATGGAATTGATAACTCCCAATTTATACGTTTAACTCAGACACCTCTCCTGAGCTTCAAGTAAATTGTTGGACATCCCAAATGAGATTTCTCATGGGAAATTCAAACGCATCACATCCTAAGCTTGACTCATTGTCTTTCTTCCAGATCCTACTCCTGTTGCTCTATTTTCTTTATGGTTCATCACACCACTATTTACCCAAATACTCAAGTTAGAAAACAATGAGGCATTCTAGACTCTTTCTCCACTCTTCCTCACCTATTATATCTGCCTTTTCCCAGAAAATATTTATTGAGCACCTAATATGTTCCAGACACTATCCTAGACTTTGGGGAGGAAAATATTGTCAATTCAACCTTCTAAATATCTCCCAAATCCATCATTTTTCTTTTCCAACTCTACTATAGTCTTAGTTTGGGCCCTTAGCATTTCTCCCCTGTGTTGCTAAAAATCTCCTGTATTGCTTCCTTCTAACTCAAACCTCAGTCATTTGTACAATTTTTTCATCAAATACCATACCTATGGACACAATTATCCCCCTGACTGGCCTGACTGTTGCCACATCTTATAGTGTTAATAGTCTTTAAAACAATTTACTTTTTAAAAATCCAAGTAAAATCTATTAAACAAGGAAACTTTAAAAATCACTACCATAAATGTAATCACTTACCATAAATAGAAAGTAAAAATAATAAATATAATAATACTAATTAAAAATGACAGTTAATGTTTATTAAGTACTTTCTTTGATCAGGCTCATTCTAAGTATTAATTCCTTTCATTCTTGAAACTATCCTATGAGTTAGATACTATCATTATGAGCTCCATTTGGCAGTTATGGAAACTGAGACAAAGCATATAAACAACTTATTCCAGATCACTAGTAAGTAGCTGAGCAGGGATTTAAATCTGGGTGGTATCACTCTTGAGCTTCCACTCAATTGATGCTTTTTCCTTTATATAATCAAAAGAATTAAAAGATAAGGCATAAAAAAAAACTTTTTCGCTATGAGATTCCATGTTACTTTATGCCAAAACCACATATCACATAAAATCACCTCTAACTTCAAGATATTGGGGAACACTATTCTATGCAATCCTCCCTACAGCCTCTAGAACTTCCTTTTTTTTAAATCTGAATTTCGATCAATTTACTTCCCTGCTCGAAGTCTGAGAACAGTACCTGTAACCTATGGACTCAAGTTAAACATTCTTTATGTAAGGCTGTTTGTGAACCAGTTCCTGCCTTGTGATAAAAGTCTTCCCATGCTGTTCTGTCACAGAGCTGGGTAACATACCCACAGTTCCATAACACGCCGTACTCTTTTACCTCTGAGGCTTTTTCACTACTATTTTTTCTGCCTGTGACACTGAAGTTTTCTGTTCACTTAAGGAACCTCTCTTCATTCTTCAAACCTCAGCATAAATATTACATCCTCAGTGAAAGCTTCCCTAATCATCAAAGACAGTCTCTGTGCTCTTAAAATACTGTGTACCTGTCTTTTTTAATACGTATTATATTATTATACTATATATTCCATTCTATTTTTTATTCTATTCTATTGCTAGTTTGCATGCCTATTTTCCTCAGTGGCCGTGAGTTCTTTGAGAACATGGGCAGTTTCATATTTATCCTTCTGCTCCCATTGCCTAGCACAGTACCTGGAAGGTACTGTATGTCTACTGGCTGAGAATGACTGTGCCATGTGGTATAAAAACAAACAAAAAAAACCCCATTGCTGTCGAGTCAATTCCAACTCATTGCAATCCCATAGGACAGTGTAGAACTGCCCCATAGGGTTTCTGAGGAGCATCTACTGGATTTGAACTTCTGACCTTTTAGTTAGCAGCTGTAGCTCTTAACCACCAGGGCTTCTGCCATGTGGTATACACAAACATAAATAACTTTCATTCAGACAGAACTGTGTAATAAATGCTGCTTATTTAGATTTGCCCAGTCAGCTACCAGGATCTCAACTCTAACAACTGTATAATACCCACTTGGTCCTTATATTTTAAAACATTTTAAATTAGTGAATGACTGGTTGGCTTCTTGGCTGAATAAATGAAAGAATAATGGTTTAGGTTTAGACAATGTTAGGATTTTAGGAAGGAAACAAAAACATTACTATGCTCCAAGTGGACTCCATCTGACTACTAACTAATATTTATTGAGCACTAGAAGTCAAGCACTGGGAATCCCATGATGATAAAACGCCAACCCTGGCATCATATAGCTTAATCTAGAGAGTAATACCAATAATTAGGCAAGAGCTATAGTCCAGTAAGCTATATGCTATGATGGAGGAAGAATAAAGTACCATAGAAACATATAGCAGGACTTATAGTTCAACCTCAGAAAGTCTACAGGAAGATTTCCATGGAAGTAATGTCTATGTTATGTCTAAAAAGCCAGTTACCATCAAGTTGACTCTGACTCATGATGACCCTATGTGTGTCAGAGTAGAACTGTGCTCCATAAGGCTCTCAGTGGCTGATTTTTTCAGAAGTAGATTGCTAGGCCTTTCTTCCAAGGTGCCTGTGTGTAGACTCAAACCTCCAGCCTTTTGGTTAGCAGTTGAAAGCATTAACTATTTCACTCAGGGGCGAGGGATAGAATTCAGCCTGGGGAAGATGTATAAATGAAGAGTGTTCTGAACAGGGAGCATGCTCCCTCTGTAATCAAGATCATGTTACTCCTAAAGATTATTTTAGTCAGGCTTCTCCAGAAAGACAGAACCAACTGTGTGTGTGTGTGTGTGTGTGTGTATATATATGGAGCCTTGGTGGCACAGTGGTTAAAGCACTGAACTGCTAACCAAAAGGCTGGCAGTTTGAAACCACCAGCAGCTCCATGGGAGAAAGCTGTGGTAGTCTGCTTCTGGAGAGATTTAGAGCCTTGGAAATCCTATGGGTCACTATGATTCAGAAATGACTTGACAGCAGTGGGTTTGGTTTAATACATATATATATATATATTTTTAAGAAGTTGGCTTATGTGATTGTGTGGGCTGGTGAATCCAAAATCCATAGATTAGATGACAGACTGGAAACTGGCTGAATCAGAAATGCATAAGCCAGGCAGACTGGAAACTCTAGCAAGATATCTGTGTTACAGTCTTGAGGCAGAATTCCTTCTCTGCATGAAATCTGAGTTTTTGCTCTTAAGACCTTCAACTGATTAGAAGAGGTCCACCCACATTATTAAGGATAATCTCCTTTATTTAGAATCAACTTAATTAGTGTTAATCGCATCTACAAAACACTTTCACAGCAACATCTAGACTGGTGTTTGACCAACCGGGCACCGTATCCTAACCAAGTCAACACAAAATTAACCATCACAAGGACCTTAAGAGGTTATTTTTTATGATTCAAGGCAGGAGCAGATTTGATCAGTCTAGATTGGGGAGCTACAGGGATGTGGGGAGAAATGAGAAATGACACCAAAGAGATAAGAAAAAGTCAGATCATAAATGCTTTCTTAAGAGTAAGTTTTGACCATATCTTAGATTTCTTTCTTTTGAATATGCTGGTCCTGATCAAATACAGTGAATTTCCACAATAAAACAGAGTATAAAGGACTAAAGTCATTCATACAAAACCATTTTTCTACTCAAGATCAGAGGTATGGGCACCAGTTAAGACGTACTGACAGTGCTCAATAATTCTTAGGTACTTCTTCTACTACCACCACTATTGCTGTTACTGCTAGTGTCATAAGCTAGGAACAAATGGATGGACAAGAGAAGTACCAGGATTTGATATAGGTACCAGGATTTGATAGAAAGTTGGAGGCAGAATCTTTGGGGCTGATTGGATATGGGGCATGAGGATGTGAGGGCATCAAGGATGATGTGCACACACCATGGTTTCTAACAGGCACCATGGCTGAGAGCGGTGCTATTCAGCAAGAGTAGAAACAAAGGAACAGATCCGGGACGAAGGAAGGTGACTTTATCATTTGATTTACTGTGGCATTTTCAGGCACCAATGGCATATCCAACAGGTGATAAGAGAAGAGAATTCAATATTCTTGTGGGAAGAGCCAATTCTTGCTTTGAGTGGAGGTGAAACAATGACTCACAATAGCAAAAAGATGGAAACAACCTAAGTGCCCATCAACAGATGTATGAATAAACAAACTATGGTACATACACACAATGGAATACTACAAATTGATAAAGAACAATGATGAATCTTCAAAAACATCTCAACATGGATGAATCTGGAAGGCATGCTGAGTGAAAAAAAGTCAGTCACAAAAGGACAAGTACTGTATGAGACAAATATTATAAAAACTCATGAAAAGATTTATACACAGAAAGAAATAATCCTCGATGGTTACTAGGGAGGGGAGAGGTGGGGATAGAAAAACACTAACTAGAAAATAAATAAGTGGTAACTTTGGTGAAGGGTAAGACAGTACACAAGACTGGGGAAGTCAGCATAACTTGACGAAGGCGAGGTCATGGAAGCTTCATAGACACATCCAAACCCCCTGAGGGAACGAATTACTGGACTTAGGGCTAGGGATCTTGGTCTCAGGGGATATGTAACTCAATTGGCATAACATAGATTGTAAAGAAAATGTTCTACATCCTACTTTGGTGAGTACTGTATGGGGTCTTAAAAGCTTGTGAGCAGCCATCTAAGATATTCTACAGTTTCCACCCCATCTATAACAAGGGAGAATGAAGAAAATCAAAGACACAAGGAAAAGATTAGTCCAAAGGACTAATGGACCAAAAGTACCACAGCCTCCACCAGACTGAGTCCAGAACAACTAGATGGTGCCCAGCTACCACCACCAGCTGCTCTGACAAGGATCACAATAGAGGGTCCCTGACAGAGCTAGAGAAAAATATAGAACAAAATTATAACTCACAAAACAAAACAAAAACCAGATTTACTGGTCTGACAGAGACTAAAGAAACCCTGAGAGTATGGCCCCCAGACACCGTTTTAACTCAGTACTTAAGTCACTCCTGAGGTTCACCCTTCAGCTAAAGATTAGACAGGACCATAAAAGAAAATGAGACTTAATGGGTGTACCAGCCCAGGGGCAATGACTAGAAGGCAGGAAGGGACAGAAAGGCTGGTAATCGGCAACCCAAGGTCGAGAAGGGGAGAGTGTTGACATGTTGTGGGGCTGGCAACCAATGTCACAAAACAATAGGTGTATTAATTGTTTAATGAGAAATTAATTTGCTCTGTAAACACTTATCTAAAGCACAATTTAAAAAACAAAAACAAAAAACCACAATGACACTTCATGTAACAATGTTAAACATTCCCAACATAAAAGCAGCTTAGAACATTACTGTTTAATCGCCCTCTGCTGAATACCATTCAGATTTCATGAGAATTTATGAGGACACTACGTTGTTCCTATGCAGAATACCTAGAGGAGGCTTAGGAGACCTTAGACAATGCTATTGTGGAATACCAATAAACTTGAGAAGAAGTTAAGTAGTCATTAAAATAGGAAAAGTGAATATGTTTTAGTTATTTTTGAGATTAATTACAAAATATTAATCTAAATTCAATTTTAATTTTCTTTGAGTTACATTCTTATATGACTTCTTTGAATAAACTAAAAAATTTGGCTGCTATTTTAACACTATTTTAACTATTTTAACACTAGATTAAATTTTCATTAAAAGAAAAACATAAGCAATTGGATCAATGTGAAGGTAAAATTAATTCTTTGTTACATATCTCAGATTTGGGTTTTTTCCTGCACCAACTTTAGAGAAGATGAATAAAAGGAAGTAACCTCTATGGTACTGGCCTTAAAAACTTAGAGTGCTGATCAATGTTAAGGCCCCACTTCTATGCCAATCATTTGCTTAGAAAATAAGCTAGTTTGTAAGTTAACACACATGTCTTGAAGGAAGCTATGGCTCCCTTAAGGAAAGCATCTTACTGTGGGGGAAGGGAGGGATCAGAGGTGGTGGATACAGAGGCAGAACTAGTAGAATCTGATTTTAAAAGTTCATAATTTTAGACTAATTGTCCCTGTGATAGTTAAGATTGTGTGTCAACTTGGCTGGGCCATGATTCTCAGTGTTTGTATGTGTTCACGCCCATGATTGAATGTGCTATGAGTAGCTAATCAGTTGAAAGGGAGTTTCCTTGGGGGTGTGGCCAACATCTGAATATAAGCGGATGTTCTGGCTTTTTTGCTCACTCTGGATCCTGTTCGTCTCACCTCCAATCCATGGAACTTGAACTATCAGCTTATCTGCCAATCTTGGGATCTGTGGATCTTCACAGCCTGTGAGCAGAAGCCCTGCCCTCCGACCTGCCGATTTGGGGTTTGCCAGCCCCTGCAGCTAGGTGAATCAAGAGAAACCTCTATTCTGATCCATGGACTTGGGACGTTCCAGCCTCTACAATCGCATTAGCCATTTCCTTGATATAAATCTCTCTCTATATATATTTATATGCTTTACTGGTTTTGTTTCTCTAGAGAACCCAGCCTAAGAGAGTCCCCTAATTTCAAAGTTATATAATTTTAGATTTGGAATAGGGTATTCTGGCAAACTCCTTGTTTTATGGTGAGGCAACTAGAGACCTGACTGTCTAAACGAATCCCTACCAGTTGCTGTCAAGTTGATTCCGACTAACAGTTACCCCGTGTGTGTTAGAGTAGAACTGTACTCTATAGAGTTTTCAATGGCTGATTTTTTGGAAGTAGATCACCAGACCTTTCTTTTGAGGTGCCACTGGGTGAACTTGAACCTCCAACCTTCTGGTTAGCAGCCGAATGACTTAACTGCTTGTACCACCCGGGAACTCTGGTCTAAACCAACTTAACTAATTAATAACCTTCTTGATCTGCTCCTTTGCTACCAGTCCAATTTTATTTCTATAACATTGTAGTTGGATAAACAATTGTCTTAGAGCTTTTAAGTTTGAAGATCTTAAAAATTAGAAGTTGACAGTAATACATTGTAGACAGGAATTATTTTAGGTGAAAGGGAGGACAACACACAATACAGGGGAAGTCAGCACAACTGGACTAAACCAAAAGCTAAGAAGTTTCCTGAATGCAACCAAACACTTCAAGGGACAGAATAGCAGGGGCGGGGGTCTGAAGAGGACATGTAGGTCAATTGGCATAACAAAGTATATTAAGAAAACGTTCTGCATCCCACTTTGGTGAGTAGCATCTGGGATCTTAAAAGCTAGCAAGCAGCCATCTAAGATGCATCAATTGGTCTCAACCTACCTGGGGCAAAGGAGAATGAAGAACACCAAAGACAGAAGGAAAGTATGAGCCAAGAGACAGAAAGGGCCACATAAACCAGAGACTTCATCAGCCTGAGAGTAGAAGAACTAGATGGTGCCTGGCTACCAACAATGACTGCCCTGACAGGGAACACAAGAGAGAATCCTTAACGGAGCAGGAGAAAAGTGGGATGCAGGCCTCAAATTCTAGTAAAAAGACCATACTTAATGATCTGACTGAGAATGGAGGGACCCCAGAGGACATGGAGCCCAGACTCTCTGTTAGCACAGAACTAAAACCATTCCTGAAGCCAACTCATCAGACAAAGATTAGACTGGACTATGAGACGTAAAAAGATACTGGTGAGGAGTGTGCTTCTTAGCTCAAGTAGAGACACATGAGACTATGTGACCAGCTCCTGTCCAGAGGTGAGATGAGAAGGCAGAGGGGGACAAAGCTTGTTGAATGGACATGGGAAATATGGGGTGGAGAGGAGTGTGCTGTCACATTGTAGGGAGAGCAACTACAATCACACAATGTATGTATATGTTTTTGTATGAGAAACTGACTTGAACTGTAAGCTTTCACTTAAAGCACAATAAAAAAAGAAAAAAATTGATTAAAAAAAGAAAAGAAAATTAGACCTGGATCAATAGAGCTTATGCCTAATCAAATCCATAATATTGTAAAAATGCTTTTAGACCTGTTTCTTCCACTACTTGCAAAAATTTATAAGTAGTGGAAAAACCAGGTCTAAAAGCATTAAAATAAATTTAGGACAATAAATTTAGGACTTTGGTTTTCT
The DNA here is from genome assembly GCF_024166365.1 of Elephas maximus indicus. Classification (NCBI taxonomy): domain Eukaryota; kingdom Metazoa; phylum Chordata; class Mammalia; order Proboscidea; family Elephantidae; genus Elephas; species Elephas maximus. Next base: position 75,087,725 of record NC_064822.1, read on the forward strand.
TACCCAGTGACAAAGGACTTTGAATTAGATGATATTTAAGGCCCTTTCTAGTTCTCTAATTCTAATTTCCCTTGCTAAAGACCCTGGAAATTTATAAGAAATATATCCTCTTCACAGTACTAATAGAATTGTCTTGCTATAAATTTTATTTTTCAAATATGTAAACTATGCACAGGGCATAAGTAAGATTTAACTATTTTAAAAGATGCAATTACCATGGTTATGGCTAGATTTCTATCTCTGCAGTACTGTCCCTGTGGATCCAATTTGAGAGATGGAGAAGGTGGAAAGCAAAGGAAGAGTTACTGCATCTCTTTCTCTCCCTAGACCCCAAAGTTAAAAAAAAAAAAAATCCTTTCCCTTTCAAAAAGTCTACAGAAAAAAGTCTAGAAATTAAAAAATATATATACTCATAAATAGGCCATTGGTTCTGATTTCACTGTTTCTTCAAACTCTGCAAATTTTATTCTGGGGACCTCATTCGAACACATGTAATTACCTAAGCTAAGCAGTTTTTCATACTTTCAAGGCTCTTGCATTATTGCACCTGTACAACAGCTTTATAATTTCGTAGTAATTGAACAGCAATTATTTTTCATGATGCATGTACATTTTCATATCAGATTGTTGGCAGATACTCTTTATGATGATGTCGTTCTCACTGAGGAAGTTATGGCGAGTTATCTCATGGAATGAGATATCTTTTTCTGACTCATTTCTTAGCTCTTGACACAGGTTTAAGAGAAGTTTTTTGTCTTGTAAAGCATCATACATAATGGGAACAATGTTATCTCGGAATCCATGGAATCCATGATGGCTGGGGAAGAGTGAAGACCTGTTTTATGAGGCTAATAAGGTCCTATCTGTCCCATCCATATAATGAACCTTGATACTAGACTTACATATATATCTACATATAGTTTAAAAAATATATATAGTTTTAGATTGTAAAATTCTTAAAGAACAAAGATCAAACCTTGCACTATTTTAAGCTTTTCAACACCTATCATGCTTCTCTGCCTAAAATATGTCCTCAGATAACTGTCTGACAGCCTTAGTGACTCAATAATTTGGCATAGGACAGGAGGGAAGAGGGTTGCATAATTAGCCAATAAATTCAGACACCAAGTAAACTCAGTCTAAGCCATTTAAAACCAATCAAAATTCAAAATTCAGCATTTATTGAGTACCTACTGTATGTCAGGCACTCTGCTTGATGCTAGGGATTCAAAGGTAAGTAAGATCTGATCTTTAACTTTCAATTTACTAGAGTTAAAAAAAACAGTAAATAGATTACATATTTTAGATATACCATATATATAAAAACCCAGTGCTGTCAAGTCGATTCTGACTCATACGACAGCACTGGGTGGTTTTATATATATATATAACTCTAATATAATTGCTTTATTCATATAAGAAATATTTATTTAACCCCTGTTGTGTGCTAGAAGACCATACTAAGTAGTGAGAACCCAGAGAAAATGACATAGTATTGGCCTTCAAGGAATTCATAGTCTGTTGGTGGAGACAGAAATAAAAACACAATGAGAAAACAATGGCTCACATAGAAGTAGGCACAAAGCATTATGGGATCATGGATGAGGTGTACTTAATGAGATTGCCAAGAAAGGCTTTCTGGTGGAAGTGATGCCTGAGCAAAATTTCTATGAGGGGATAACGAATTATCCAGGCCAAGAAGGTGGGGAAATGTATTCTGGAAAGAGGGAGGAGTGGGCCAAAGGCAATGATACATGAAACGAAATAGAGAGTGTGAGAACTTCAGACTCTTTAATGGTATTAGAGCACTAAGTGAAGAAGAGGAGTGGTGAGAGATGAGCTAGATGGGGAAACACCATGGCAAGTCTTGTGTACCACGATAAAGAGCTTAAATTGTATCCTAAGCTCAGTGGAAATAAGTTTCCTACTAGGGGTTTATGGGATAAGAACCACATTCTAGACTGCAACAGGGAAGATTATTCTAGCAGCAATGGGAACAGTCGACAGGAAGCCACAGAAACTGGATAGTATATAAATAATCTAGGTGATAAGTGATAAGAGTCTATATTACAGGCTTTATAATGAGAATGTAAAATAGGATACAGATTAGTGAGTCATTAAGGAGGGAAAATTTACAAAAAATTCTGATTGATTTAAATATCTGGAAAAGGAAAGGAGAAACCCATGTTGACTCCCAGGTCTCTGGCTTAAGAAATTCCATAGTGAAACATAAATTAATGGAGAAGGCTCGTAGTGAGAGACTGGATGAGGGTAAGGGAGATAATGAATTAAAATTTGAGATATTGATTTGAGAAGCTTATGGAACATACTGAAAGAGATGTCCTGAAGAAAGTAGGAATTTGCTGGATGGAAAAAGTGAAAAAGTAAATTCCATCCAGAGAAACATCATGAGTGCAAACCTGGAGGCCTAAACAATATGGAGTCTCCAGGGTGCAGTATGGCTAGTTCTTCTCCAGAACTCCAATTTTCCACCTCTGCCTCTCATTGGTCAAAATGAAGTGGAAGTCAGTTGGTAAGGGAGCCTTAGAAAAAGAGTTTGCAGATGTCAAGCCCAATGATCTAAGCCGGGAAAGGCAGGGAATGGACTTGAGATACAGTAATAATGGAAATGCAGACAAAGAGTTAAATTCAATAGATATGTCATAGATATGGATTCCTTAAAATGCTGATTGGAATGGGCCAGAGATACTGCAGAGGGATGTACAAAAGGTGACTTTATTACCCATATCCCTAACATATGGTGAATGATATTTAACTGGGAAGAATACAGAAAAAAAAGCAGAATGGGTTTGGATAATTAGTTTGAATTTGGCACATGGGTTGAAGTTACTGGGAAACATTCAGATAATGACAGAAATAAGGAAAATATGGGCATGGGGTGTAAGTATATGAGAGCTCATGATAGAGATTTTAGAATCATCAATGTAGAGATAATTATTACAATCAATGGAATAGATGGGGTCACCTAGGGAAGGTGTGTATACTAAGACGAGAAGACCACTGTTGTGAATTGAATTGTGTCCCCCCCAAATTATGTGTTGAATTCCTGACCCCTGTACCTAGGGATGTGATCCTATTTAGAAATAGGAGGTTTCTTTTGGTATGTTAATGAGGTAATAACAGTATGAGGTGGGTCCTAAACCTAATCACTTCTGAGTTATAAAAGACAAGAATAGGCACAGAGACACACACATGGGGGAAAGGCAGATGCCAAGGAATGCGAAGGATCATGGGAAGACACCAGAAACTAGGAGAGAGGCTCACAGAAAGAATCGACAAGGTCAAGACCTTGATGTGAACTTTTAGACTCTAGAACTGTGAGGAAATAAATTTCTGTTCTATAAAACCACTCATTTTTGATATTTGTATACTGGGTATCTAAGACAACCACCAAGGACACAACCCTGTGGAAACTCCAAAAATTCTGTATATCTATAATATTTGTTTTCATTAATCGCTCTTCTAGATGTTAATGTCATTGTAGCCAAGGACATCTACACTAAGGAGGTAAGTGAAGTGAAAAACTGAGACTATTCTAATATTGCTAAGTATTCAAATATTTCTTTTAAAAGAGAAATTTTACTGATGAGAGAAAAAAATGTTGGATTGTTTAATTGTATATTTGTTTGTATTTTTATTCTTTTACACATAAAAACCACACTGATGATCTGTCTTGACTTATTTCATCACATAATTTCCAGATACCTCCTTTACTTGGCTTGTGTAATTATGGTCAGACTCAGTTAATTTGCTTTAAAAAATCTATTCTGGGTCCTACTTTGGCCACCTCTACTGAGAGAAATCAATGACTATTTCCTGAATCTTTTTGTGCTGTGCTGACAGTCTCCATTTAACATCCAGAAAGCACAGAGCGTTTAGTTGTTGCATTCCCTTACATTTGCAATTCGTTTTCTGTGTCAATTCATGTGGCTGATATTATAAAGATCGTTTTAAACCCAGTTTAACTTTTTCTTTTTTAACGTTTGGCTTATTCATAATTTTATGAGCTATAAATTTTATTGCATTGTGAATTGCCTTTCCCATCTGTAGATAACTCTGAGGAAGTCCTTGGAGGAATTGCTTACGATGTGGTGAAAAATGAAAGGAAGGGACTTTTGTTGTCATTTGATACCTGTTAGGCCAAAATACCGTATTTTAGGCAAATAACACTCACCTTTTATGTTTGTTTGCCAACTGCGTCTGCACTTAGGACAGTACCTCGTGCGGGGGGGTGGGGAGGGCGTGGTTAGCAATCGTAGCTATACATTGTTTGCACAAAAATACGGTATCTCTGTGAGTAAAAAATAACCAAACCCATTGCCTTTGAGTCAATTCCGACTCAAAGCGACCTTGTAAGACAGAGTAGAGCTGCTCCATAGGGTTTCCAAGAAGGTGCTGGTAGATTGGAACTGCTGACATTTTGATTAGCGTCCAAGCTCATAACCGTTGTGCCACCAGGCTCCCTACCCCCCTCTCCTCCAAAAAATGACCGAACGAAAATTAGGGCTTTGTAAATTTGATTTTATTTGAAGTATTCACTCTAGCTGAATAGGTAACCTCTGTTTATATCACGCAGTGTGGATATGAGATTTAATACAACTGCATCGTTTACTGAAACAATGGCTCTAATTCATACAAAGTTCTCAGCTAAAGGTTTTCTTAGGTGTGAATTGTCTAGATAAACTGTCAATAAGATCTAAAATAATGAGAACATTCAAGTTTCTGGGGTTTTTTTGTTGTTGTTTGTTTGTGAAATGCTAACTTAGTCTTGGTACAGACTAAGGCTGAGGACTATTAAGGTTACAGCAAATACCTTTAGTGAATATTGGGGGATTTGCCTACACCCATAATATAAAGGCAGAAATTAAGGGCTGGAAATACATAGAAGGAAGAATATATAGATTGGTTTCATGTTATGTTTTTTATATTGTCAAAGTCTAAATGACTTGAAGGATATTGAAGACAAGCTATGAAGAATTTTGGGTCCCAGATATTCTTTTGTTTGTTGATTCAATACAACTGTAATTTTACTTATTCCATTTTCATTTACCAATTATTTAAACCTGCTATTTTTAATATTCTCAATAATGAAATCATTGGGTGGCACAAATGATTAAATGCTGGACTATTAACCGAAAGGTTGGTGATTCTAATCCACCCATAGGCACCTTAGAAGAAAAGGCCTGGCAATCTGCTTCCAAAAGGTCACAGTGATGAAAACCCTATGGAGCTGTTCTACTTTGCATGTACGAGGTCACCATGACTTGGAAACAACTCAGCAGCAACTGGTTTTTGGTTTTTATTCCCTTAGAGAGTTTGAAGGGGTCCAGTATCAGAGTGCTAGAAAATAGATGATTTGAATACTGCTCTCTAACCTATACTTTGCTCTTTTTATTTTGTTGCCTTTGTAGGCATGGTCTGTCTGTAATGCGTACTGTCACTGTATCCACACACAAGAAACATGCCCCCAGCTCAGTGTTGCTGTAACAGAAATATCACAACTGAATGGCTTTAACAAATAGAAGTTTATTTTCTCACAGTTTAGGAGGCTAGAAGTCCGAATACAGTGTGCCAGCTAGAGGGGAAGGCTTCCTCTCTCTGTTAGTTCTGGGGAAAGGTCCATGTCATGAATCTTCCCCTGGTCTAGGAGCTTCTCAGCACAGGGACCCCGGGTCCAGAGGACATGTTCTGCTCCTGGTGCTACTTTCTTGGTGGTACAAGGCCCTTCTGTCTCTCTGCTTGATTCTCTCTTTTATATCTCAAAAGAGATTAACTCAAGATACAACCAAATCTTACCTCATTAACATAACAGCATCTAATCCTGCCTCATTAACATCATAGAGGTAGTATTTACAGCACATAGGAAAATCACATCAGATGACAAAATGGTGGAAAATCACACAGCACTGGGAATCAAGGTCTAGCCAAGTTGGCACATTTTGGGGGGACACAATTCAATCCATAAGATGGCCGTTTCCTTAGTTCTTCCCTCTATTTAGAATGCTTTTACACCAGATAACAACCTGTCCAACTTTCTGACCTCCACTAAGACCTTGCTGAGCTACCATCTTCTCAATGAAGCCTAACTTGACCTCCCTCTTCAAAACTGCTTACGTATTCCCCACCCCACAGTCTAGGGTGGCCAACTTGTCCTGGTTTGCCTGAGACTTTCCTGGTTTTAACACTGAAAATCTTGTATCCTGGAAACTCTCTCAGTCCAATATCCTTTACTTTGCCCAAGATTTTATCACTTTCTCTCTCTATATTTAAATGTTCTATGTGTGTCTGTAATGGAATGCTTCCCTGTACTATAATTAAATTCCAGAAGCATTCCAAGGGACCCAAAATAGTGCTGAATGAATATTTGTTGAATGAGTGAAAAAATATATGTTAGAGCAGATTAGTACAAATTAAAATAGAAAGACCGTGTTGACATTGTTCCATCTGTCCAAATAGCTATGAAAATTATGTTTTGATTTTATCATTTTCCTCACTCATGCTTCCAGGTAAATCTAAATGAGTTAGAGACTCCACATGGCAGGAAATATAATGCCTTATATACTACTGGTAGTTTGATCTGAAAATTGAGATTAATATAATGAAAATGCTGATTCATATCAATAATGTGCTGCAGGATGATCAGATTGGATAGAAACTTTCAATTGTGCCTCAGTCTGTTGGCGCCACTGATAGAAAAATAAAGAGAAGGAAATGATGGGCCTAAAAGAGCATTATAGAACTAGCTTGGCATCTGCCTTTAAAGGAGACACGGTACAGAAGTACTAGCAGATTTAAAATCAAATTCAATCCACCAAAATGTGCTTAGACACTTTTATATATAGCATACAGATATTATACTTTTTAATAAAAACAAATAAATAAAATCCAATAAGCAAATATAATAGGTCTGGATGTATTATTAGATGGCATCTAATCAACCAATCTAATCCAAGTAAAAATAACGATATTAGCCCAGGGAAATAACATGCTTTACCCAGGGTTACTCAACTACTTTCTCTCGCTACATGTCTTTATCATGGTTTATTTTAGCTTCTTAACTTTCATCTGTAATCCTGGTTGTCTCAGTGGTTATCAGGGCAGAGGGTGGGAGGTGGGGGGAATCATTGTCTAGGTGTCCTGGATTGAATTGTGTCCCCCCAAAATGTGTCTATCAACTTGGTTAGGCCATGATTCCCGGTATTCCGTGGTTGTCCTCCATTTTGTGGTAGTAATTTTATGTTAAAGAGGATTAGGGTGGGATTGTAACACCTTACCAGGTCACATCTCTGATCCAATGTAAAAGCGATTTCCCTGGGGTAGGGCCTGCACCACCTTTTATCTCTCAAGAGATAAAAGGAAAGGGGAGCTAGCAGAAAGTGGGGACATCATACCACCAAGAAAGCAGCACCAGCAGCATAGCGTGTCCTTTGGACCTGAGGTTCCTGCACTGAGATGCTCCCAGACGAAGGGAGGACTGATGACAAGGACCTTCCTCCAGAGCCAACAGAGAGAGAAGGGCATCCCCTGGAGCTGGAACCCTGAATTTGGACTTCTAACCTACTGGACTGTGAGAGAATAAACTTCTCTTTGTTAAAGCCGTCCACTTGTGGTATTTCAGTTACAGCAGCACTAGACGATTAAGACACTAGGTAACAGAGTTTTTGTTTATGGAGATGAAAAATTCGGTAGCAGGTATTAGTGATGACCACACAACATGATTGATGTAATTGGTTTTATTGAATTGTACAAGCGAAAAATATTGAATTGGCATTTGTTTGTGTTCTTTAAATTTTTACAATATATGTATTTTTTAAACAAATATTTTTAAAATTAAAGACAAACAAAACAAACTATCCTGGCCCTGTGACCAAACATTGTTACCTTTCATTCTATCCCTTCCCCTTTTTCATTTAAACTTTGGAGGTTTCAGATATTTCTTCTTTTCCCTCACTACCCCTTGCATTTGATCGGTCATCAAACCCTACCTACCCACTTTAAGTATTTTTCATACTGTGCCATCTTCTCTACCCTTAAGGTTTCTATTCAGCCCCTCATTATCCTTTGCCATAATTATTGAAATAGCATTCCTACTGATCACCTGGTCTCCACTATTGTTCCACTAAAATTTCTTCTCTATTCAGGGCCAGAGTCCCCTATTTCTCAGGCCACTTAGTCTCCAGAATGAAGGATATGCTCCCTTAGAAGACACATTGCGCACACCACAATCTGGCCTCTTCTTGTCGCTCAGCACTCAGCACTCTTTCTGCTTGAGCAACACTCTGAACTTCTTGTAGTTCCCAACACAGCTATGGCTTTAGTGCTTTCCTTTGGCTCATTCTCTTACTTCATGGATACTACCCTCTCCAGTAGGCTGAGTGTTACCCGTATTTCAAGATTTGTGTCAAGTGTCTTGTCCTCCAGGATGATGCACCTATGCTCAGTTCAAGGGAAGTATTCTTCTAGGAAAACTACCATATTCTGTGCTTCACTGTATTACATTAAAATTACCTATTTACATCTTTTCTCTACTTTGTCCTCCTGTCTTGCTAACATGAAAGGAATCTTATGCCTGTCTGTGTCAACAGCATCTGGCGAAGTACCTGGTGGTCAACAACTGTTTAATGAATGATTGAATTAATGAAGGAATGTTCATCTGGCTTCACTGTTATCAGCATTATTACATTGATGGGCACACTCAAGTCATTCATCAGTCCACATAGGACTTCATTTTACTCTTTTCAAAGGCATTTTTTTGGTTTCTTTTATGGAGAATCTTCTTTCCTTTGACATCTGACAAATGAGCCACATCTCAGCTATAATAAAATTTTCCTTCTAGTGCCAATTCTCTGTTCCTGATGGAAGGATCCATGTTCGAACTTTTATTTTATTCCCTTCAGACTATTGTAATGGCCTTTTGGCTGGTGTCTCAGCACACACAACTAACGGACTTCAGTTGGCAGGAGGTGTTGCTGCTGGAATCCAATCCAAATAAGCATATAACTCCGGTTTTTATGTCATCAAAATTAGAGATGGAAAATTATTAATTTCACATAGACCCTATTCCTCTAGGGAGTTAAGGCAAAATTGTTCCCCTCATATGAGTCGGAATTGACTCGACGGCACTGGGGTTGTTTGGAGTGTTTGTCTGGAGCTCTCGTGGCACAGTGGTTAAGAGCTCAGCTGCTAACCAAAAGGTCAGCAGTTTGAATCTACCAGCCACTCCTATAGGGCAGTTCTACTCTGTCCTATCGGATCTTTATGAGTTGGAATCGACTCAACAGCAATGGGTTTGGGGTGTTTGTCCACTGAGTTTTTGTGAATCAATCAGCAGGTTCTCTACTGTTTCTCTTGGGAGTCTCTTTCACTATCAAATAGAAGTGATTAAAGAAAAAAAAAGAAGGGGAAGAAAAAAAAAAGCCCTTTAACTTAGGGTCAAGTCGACTCAACGGCAGCGGAGGGGGAGGTTTTCTTTCTAGCCTCTGCAGTTTAATTCTGAAGCATCTGTACTTGATTCCATGTATCCTTGGGCCAAAAGCTTCATTTGTTTATTTATTTTTGTGATGCTAGTTGAAGGCATTGCCTTTATAATGACCCATTTAATCCCAGTCACTTGGAAATGAGTTAAATACTTCCTCCTCCACACAATCTAAATTGGTTTAACATCTTTCAATGCAAGTTATTTGTGTAATTCCCTGCACATGCTAACGTATACATCTCAGTCTGACTACGGACATCAGGTCCAAACAAATGATTTCAGGGGCCCAGGAGCGAATTACTGTATTGATCTATTAAATAGGCCTAAAATGCTTATTTGGGTTCGGAAGTCACTCGCAATCAGCAGCATTTTAGTGAAAGGTTTAGCCTGTGAATGACTTAGTGGAAGGGAAAGCCGTGTTGCCCAACTACCTACAGGGACTGGTATTCTAAGAAGTTTCCCAAAGGACTCTCACCGCTACTGGGTTTTGGTATGAGGCTTCGTTTCCCTCCTTTAAAATAATCCTCAAAATCACATTAGGGGCATAGGGAAAATTTTTCCTAGCCTACCTCTTCACAGTTACATACTACATTCTTTAGGGAGGATTTTAACACAGAGGAAAGAAAACTTGCTGGGATTTGAAGCCAGGTGGGTGACTGATGGACTACTCCTCCCACCTGCTAACTATGAAACATTGAAAATATTATTTGCCATTTCTGAATCTCAAATTTCTCTTATAAATTGGGAAGAGTAATATGATACTCATGATTCTTGTGGAGACTAGATGAAATAATGTATGTAGAGAACCGTGGCACATGGTAGACACTCAAAATTTAGATTTTTTTGCCCCTTCTTTTTGCTAAGAAGTCCATTGTGCTGCACAAAACAATGAGGGTTGTTTGCCCAGTGTAGGTGAACTTCTGGATGAATTTAACATGTATTTTATGGAGATAGGAAACCAAGGTATACTCTATATTTAATTGTTAATAAATTACCACAAATTACGACAAATGATATTCAATAGAAGGTTCCATATTAATTCAAGATACTACTGATACTGCTAATATTATGATCTACTTCACAGTCAGTCACATCCCTTTAATAGCTCGCTCTTGATTTATAAAGCCCTTACATTTTTTTTCCCCCCAGATGTATCGCTCTATATCTTTGAATATTACTTAGGGCATCTCAATCTTGCCTGTTTTTATCAATAGTATACAAATGCGTCATACTAAAAAGTTATTTTTTCAGGCATTCTGTAGACCTTTTTACCCTCTTGTTTTACAATTAATTGATCAATGACATTAATTAAGTTCTCGGAGCAGGAAAAGTGGGTGGCGGGACTGTTGAGTAGACAGGGATAGAAGAATTATGTCAATCACTTTTGAGATATAAAAGAGTGTATTAGGTACAGAAGCAAGCAGACACTATCTGAAGACAATGAAGGTTGACCAGTCTACAGGCCTGTGCTAGCAAACCTCTAAAATTGCAGCTCTTGGCATAATAGAATAGCTGACATAAGGTCTGAATAAAAACTCCATTTTGTTGCAGGCTCCTGCTTCTGCATTCCTGAGAATGTAACCTTGACTTCTTCCCATTCATATGCATATGGCCTTAGGCCTCTGGCTGGTCGGGATCAGAAGATCCTGGCTCATTTTCAGTCATATTGTTTAACCTGCCTGGCTCTTGCCTCAAGCCACTCTTAGCAAATAAGGGTGAGGATCAGGAATGAAGTTTAGCCATTCTTAGTAAATAAGAGTGGGAGTAAGGAATGTGATTGTATTTACAAGGTGTTCCTGGAAGAAGGCAGTTGAAAATAGAGTTGTTGATGATGTACCCACTTTGTGACCAAGTGACAATCACGCACTTACCTTCCTCATCTTTCTGTAGAAGTGTACCTCTCCCTCCGTGCTTCAGAGCATTTAGTAGATTTCTCTGTGCCCTGTGTTTTCCTAATTTCAGAACTGTATTGCCCTCAATAAATCTCTTTGCTTTTACTTTAACAGAGTGAGCATTTTTACTCTTTGATAAGCCTAAGCTTGTGTCATCCTCCAAGCTGATTTTAGAGGTCCCCAAAGCTTTGTTTTGTATCATTGTACATCCTACCATGTTTCTCAAAATAATAGAAGGCAATGGAGTCTTTAGATTAAGGATGTGGGTGTGGTGTGGGAAGCCAACTTGATCAAGGCATTACATGAAACACATGAGAGGACGGAGTGCTGATGAATGGTAGTTTTGTGCAGATTAACTGTGAAAAATAGGTAGTAGTGATAAGGATTTCTAGATTGTATTTCAAGCTATGTTATAATTTTGATGGGAAGAAGCCAACCTTATTTTTTTCCTCCATAACAGGATTTTTGTTGCCTGTCCTAGTTTCTTAGTGCTGCTATAACAGAAATAGCAGAAGTGGGTGGCTTTAATGAACAAGAATTTATTTTATCACAGTTTAGGAGCCTAAAAGCCCAAATTCAGGGCACAGGCTTTCTTTCTCTCTTGGCTCTGGGAGAAGATCCTTGTCTCAGCTTCTCTAGCCAGCCATCCTGGGAATTTCTGGGTTTGTAGATTGGTCAGCCTCCCTTGTCTTCAGATAGTGTCTGTGTGCTTTAATACCTAATCTGCTTTTTTATATCTTGAAAGTGATTGGTTTAAGACACACCCTCACACCCTAAACTGATATGGCCTTATTAGCATAGCAAAGAAAATCTTATTCCCAAATGGGATGACACCCACAGGTATAGGAGTTAGGATTTACAGCACATATTTTGGGGGAACACAATTCAATTCATAACATCGCCTTAGCATTTAAGTTGCATACTACATTTTAAGAGGTTTCTGTTTTCTTCTGGAAACCCTGGTGGCATAGTGGTTAAGTGCTACAGCTGCTAACCAAAAAGGTCCACAGTTCGAATCTACCAGGTGCTTCTTGGAAACTCTTTGGGGGAGTTCTACTCTGTTCTATAGGGTCACTACAAGTCAGAATCGATTTGACAGCAATGGGTTTTTTTTTTTTTTTTTTTTTGGTATTTTCTTCTTAAACAACTGTCTGAATTAGATTAGAATCAACCTTGATTGGAAAAATTAGTTCCTAAAGACAGTTGTTTACTTTAACTTGTCTCTATCTAGAACTAGACCTTCGTGCCATTAAAAGTAGTGCCAGGGCAGTATTAATTTGGTTATTTTTAAATAAATCTGTGTTAATACTCAAGAGGCCCTTCTCCAGGTATGCAAAATAAAGCATCGTTAATTAGTGGTACATCTGTCAACTGTATGCAAACCCAAGATTTGGCATGAAAGTGACCGAAACACCACTATTTAAATCAATCGGTTGTTATTCATGCTAGAAGAGACACACAAAGGAAAGTTTCAGACACACACACACCAAGGAGGATGTCACCTAGAGATAACTCTCATACTTGCAGGTGGAAAAATGAGTACTCCCTTTCTACTCTCCCCATGCCTCAAAAATCCTGCCATAAATAACAACAAAGAACAGACTGGAGGGACAGAGGGCATTTGTCAAGAACTTAATCAAGCCTCCGTATATAATTTTTCAAATTTTGTGCTGAGTCTTTATATATGCTTGGGGCTAGATTAAGGCATATAAGGGCCCTAAACACTGACAACCTGTGATGCCTTCTCCTCTGCTTACTCACATATTTGAATGGGGTATGTGAGTTTTATATATATATACATATATATATTGGAGTCCTGGTGGCACAGTGGTTAAGAGCTTGGCTGACAACCAAAAGGTCGGCAGTTGAAGTTCACTAGCTGCTCCTTGGAAACCCTCAGGGGCAGTTCTACCCTGTCCTACAGGGTCGCTATGAGCTGGAATTCACTCGACAGCAGTGGGTTTGGTTTGGTTACGTGTGTGTGTGTGTGCTAGCTACCCATGGTGTAATAATATTAGCAATGCAAGCAAGAAGTAGCATATGTCATTTTAGTGGAATCAGATGAATTGGATTATAAAATTTTTAGTGTATGCAGGGTATTAAGACTTTTACTATATACCACATTTTCTGCAAAAAGAATACTCCACATATTTTACAACAAAGAAAATGAGTCAAATGAACTTAGTTGTTGCAACAATCAATGTAAAATTCTGTTGATCTCCCACAACCAAAAATTGACTTTCACCAATTTTGCTTTGATAACATTTGTGTATGCCAAACATATTTTAAGTTAAAGTTATAAATGTTATTGTTTACAAAACTTAGGACATAACTGTATGTAAATGTTACACAGTTAGAAAGTAACTTGACTGAATTTATTGCAGCGGCTGATTTATTCGATTTCCCTCGCTTTTGCACGTCATCTAGGACAGGAGTTTCCATTGGTTGTTTAACAGGACGTGTGCAAGAACATACCCTTGTGTTTGTATCATGGCGAAGAGCATTGCTGGTTCTCCTGGCTGGAGTTGCTGGATCAGCAGACATGGATGTACAAGATGGCTGTCTCAGAATGGATCAGAAAACTGTTATCTATTAAGACAATCTGTCCTTGTCCAGTAACCGCCTGTGTTGGATCCAGTTGCATATTTGGTGAATGTAGCAAGAGTTAGGCTAGACAGCCCACCTCCACCTCTTGTTTATTAGAAAGAAATAATATACTCCCAAGAGACCCACTAGGATAAGGAGTTTCAATTACACGTGAGGGGACTATAGGAGACAGATGTCAATGAAGGCGATGAAGTGGTAGGGGCCTCTTAGCTTAAACAATTTTGCATGTGGGCACCCTTGCGACCCTGTGTGAACTTTATTTCCGGCCTGCACATTCTCACACACTGGAGCTGGTGTTAATTTCACTTATGGCCCTGCCAGTTCTCTTCTACCATGGGGCTCGCTTCTCCCTGTGTCCTGTTTGCTTGGCATCTATGGGTCTTTGCTTTGGACAACAGGTGCCCTTGTTTTGTTTATGTCCTAAGCACATGCGTAACTTGCTTATTGGGTAATCTGTCTCTGGATATGTCCCATCCCAACAAACAAGGTGTTGAACTAAATGTGGGGTTAGAAGATGAAGAGAGCTGAATTGCTCCTCATGAATAGAGAGGAAGAATTGGCTTTGACAAGGAGCCACAGAGACGGGAAAGAAGAGGGAGGGAAGAAGGGACAAAGACGAGGTCCAAGCAATAAAGGAAGATGGAAGCCTGAATTGCTGCTGTGGCAGACTGTATAGTTTAATTCATTGAAGCAGATAATATTATACAGGGAGAGACTGTAAAACAACAAAAGGACAAATCCAAAATGTAGAAGGAAAGGAAAAAAGTGAAGTCAGTGAAGGGGAGGTTAAAAATGCTTTTTTCTTCTCTGCTATCTTATTTTTTATAGTGCAAGCCTTGGATTAGGGCATGTGTGAGGGCCATGTACAAGGTGGGTCCTGCCCGCATAGAACTTTGGAAGAAAACTAGAGTACCTTACCGAGCAAGCCACCCGGGCCAAGAAAAAAAACACACCAAATACTGGACTTCGTGGTAAAGTCAATTGAAACCCATTAACTAGTGTACAAAAACAACCCCATCCATCATAGATTAGACCTGTTTTTCCTGGTTCCCCTGACCGTACCCTTGAACTAGACACACTGTTCTCCCACACGTTAACATTAGATGGTTTAGTATATAAACATAATCTCGCTCTGCCCTGCACCGACCTCTGCCTGCTTCACTGTCCATCACGAGATTCTTGGTGCTGACGTCTGTCTGATCAACTCGGGGAGACGCCGGTGGCGTAGTGGTTAAGAGCTACAGCTGCTAACCAAAAGGTCGGCAGCTCAAATCCAGGAGGCGCTCCTTGGAAACAGTGTGGGGCAGTTCTCCTCCATCCTGTAAGGTCGCTATGAGTCGGAATCCACTTGATGGCAATGGTTTTTTTTTTTTTTTTCCTTTGGCTTTTACTGCCAGTTTATTTGGAATCCAACCTGTATCCCTCCGAGCTGCTCCTTTTGCTGATCCGGTGGGGTGCGACTAAATGAGCATCTCCACCCTGGACTATCACAGACACTCTATGAGCTCTGGGCTTTGGAGAAAAATTGGAAATAATTTTCATCAACAGGAGAATTAATAAATAACTTATATTACATTCCAAGATCTCTGTGTGGTGCAAATGATTTGTGCTTGGCTACTAACTGAAAGGTTGGCAGTTTGGACCCACTGGCACCACAGAAGAAAGCCCTGGCAATCTGCTTCCATAAAGATTACAGCCAAGAAAAGCCAATGGTGCAGTTCTGCTCTGTAACAAGTCCCATTTCCCTGAGTTGGAATTAAGTCGACAGCAACAGGCTTGATTTTTTGATTGTATTACATTCATACAGTGAACACTATACAGCAGATAATTTGGGTGAACTAAAGCTACATGTATTAACAAGGAAAATCTCAAAAACATAAGGTTGAATGAGGAAAAAATACAAAAATGATACCATGGATACAAAGGTCAAAAACTAAAAAAATAAAAAATTGTTATGGATACATGCATATAAATGGAAATAATAAATGGCAAATTCAGGATAAAGGTTATCTTCAGAGAAGGAATGAACGGAATGGAATTGGGTAAGGTTGATACAGGGGGCTACATCTCTATCTCTAATATATTACTAAAAAATACAAGATTTGATGTAAATAGGGCAATAGATTAGTATTTGACAAAGGTGGGTAGTATATGCATGACTATGACAGAAGCTATTCATTATTCCTTGGTACCCATTCTCCCTTTCTTCCCTATGGAATAGCAAGTTTTACCTGAGTTTTAAAAGGGCATGTGGCTGCCAAGCTGCAGACTACATTTCCCAGTCTCCTGTGCAGCCATATGTAGTCATGTGACTACATTTTTGCCAAGATAATGAGATTAGAAGGGATATGTGTGATTTCCCAACCAATCCTTTAGAGGAAATTGCCTGCCTTCACAGTTATTTTCCTTTTCCACAAGGTGCTAGAATCCACCCTTAACCCAGAAGACAAGGCAATACTCTGGGACAGGGGTCATGGTCCTTGGACCAATGCCATATTTTTATATAGGCCTCGAGCTGGGAAGAAGTTTCTGCATGATGCAAATGGTTAATGTGCTCGGCTACTAACCAAAAGGATGTAAGTTAGAGTCTAGCCACAAGCACCTCGGAAGAAAGGCCTGGCAATCTACCACCGAAAAATCAGCTATTGAAAGCCCTAGGGAGCACAGTTCTACTCTGACACACATGGGTTTGCCATGTGCCAGAACCAGCTTGGTGACAACTGGTTTTGAGCTGAGAATGTTTTTTCCCATTTTTTAAAGGGTTATGAAGAAGAAACTACAGAGACTGTATGCAACCTGCAAAGCCTGTAATATTTACTATCTGGTTCTTTACATTAAATGTTTGCTGACCCGGATCTATGGAATGGTAAAATAAGAAAGAAAGCGCCTGAGTCACTGGAGACCTCTGCTCTAGGTCACGTATCTACCCTAGGTCCCCTGACCTCTACTTCTAGACTGGTATATGATTGGTTTATGCATTAGTGTCTTATAGGAGGCACTGCATTTTTTTGATCTCTGTTAGTTACAGCAGCTTAGTTTAAAACCAAAACCACAATTTATTGCTATCGAGTTGATTCTGACTTAGTCTATAGGTTAATGCAGCTGGAGGTCATTTTGTTATTTTCTATACTTTTTGCTGTACCTAGATAAAACTCAAGGATCCTTCATGGATACAGTCCTCTACAGCTGCAGGATGTGTCACTTCTATTCACTCATTCATTGAAGGAATGTTCATTGAGCCCCAACCATGTGTCATATACTAGGAGTACAGTGCTCAGCAAACTGTTGCGGTAGTGAACTTGAAACAGCATATTTTTGCCTCTAAAAGGTTTTGATTTGATTTTACTTATAAGTGGACTCTGTATTTCCACTCTACCCCCACCAGTTCTACTCTGTCCTATAGGGTCGCTATGAGTCGGAATCCACTCGACCGCAGTGGGTTTGGTGGGCGTACACCCACCTAGCGGCTCCGTGGGAGATAAACCTGGTGATCTGCTTCTGTAAAGATTACAGCCCAGGACACCTTACGGGGCAGTTCTACTCTGTCCTAATGGCTCGTAATGAGTCGGAATCAACTCGATGGCACCTAACAACAACATGAGTCGAAATGAATTCGACCACGCACAACAACCTCCTTTGAGACGAGGGAATATTGCAGGAGAGTAATTATTTTATTGGCCCCTCCACCTAACTACAATAATTTGAATGTAGATTCTAAAGGAGAATTGTGAGAACTTTCAAAAGCTTTAAAGTTTGGCTAAAATCTTAAACAAGTTGTTTGATTATTGTGAAGTACATCAGGCACACAAAGGTGTATGAAATCCGCGGGACTAGTTTGAAGAATAATAATAAAATGAACACCCATGAAATCACCATACCAAACCAAAACCAAACCCATTGCTGTTGAGTCAGTTCTGACTCATAGCGAAGTGAAAAAGGGAAACGACACCGAAGGGTTTTCAAGGCTATAATCTTTTTTCAGGAGGGTGGGTGCATGGGGAGAGAACAGGAAAGGCACCTTTTTTTCCGTTGTACAAGGAAAAGGAGTCAGTCGGAGCTGTTGCTGCCCCGACACCTCCCCAAGGGCAAGTTACTTTGAGGGGTTTACAAGCAGGGCGTTCATATAAGTTCTGTCAGCAACATGCTTAATCCTACTACGCAGGCGCAATGGGGTTTATATATAACCTCCAAGCAAAAGTAGGATTCAAATGCAAAGTTGGGGCGGGATGGGGGTGAGGGGGGAGGGAGGGGCGAAAGAAGGCCAGCGAAGTAAACAGGGTTTTTAATACAACACTGTGGAGGAAGAAGCCAAACAAAGAAAACAGGATTTTAAGGCTGTAATCTTTATGGGGGAAACCCTGGTGGCGTAGTGGTTAAGTGCTACAGCTGCTAACCAAAGGGCGGGCAGTTCGAATCCCCCAGGCGCTCCTTGGAAACTCTATGTGGCAGTTTTACTTTGTCCTACAGGGTCGCTATGAGTCAGAATCGACTCTAAAGCACTGGGTTTGGTTTGGTTTTAGTGTAATCTTTATGGGAACAAATCGCCATGCCTTTTTTCCACGGAGCTGCTTGGTGGGTTCCAACCGCCGACCCTTTGGTTAGCAACTGAACATTTAACCACTGCACTACCAGGGCTCCTTATATAAAAAAGCATGTACATATTTTATATTATATACAACTTATATGTACGTATATATATTCCTAAACAAAACCTTGTTTGGTTTTGCTTATTTCTGGACTTTGTGCCTGTAGACATATACTGTGTATATTCTGAGGTATGTTTCTTTTGCTCAGATTATGATTTTGAGGTTTATTCATATTGATGCATATAATAGTAATTCATTAAGTTTCACTCCTGTGTCTTATTTTATTGTGTGAGTAGACCACAATTTATACATTGTCCTATTAATGGCCATTTAGACTGTTTCCTGTTTGGGGCTATTAGAACATTCTTGGGCAAGTTCTCTTCCCTCATAGGTTACAGTTTTTCTGTGTATATGTCTAGGAAAGCAACTGCCGGATCATAGGCTATGTGTATTTTCCATTTTCCTTAGTAATGCCAGGCTAAATGATTGTCCGAAGTGTCTGTAACAATTTAAATTTCAACCAGCAGTGTGTTAGAGACTCCTTACCTTGTTTGGGACTGAATTAAAATGTTTTATTTACCATCATTTTAATTTTCACAAAATTTAATTGTTTCTAACTGTAACTTTAATTTGTATTTTTCTGATTACTAAAAGGTTAGGAATCTTTTCCTATGCTTTGTGCCATTTGTGTCGATTTTGCTGTGAAATACCCCTCCACTTTTTTTTCGGCTCATTTTTCTATTGAACTTCATTTCAGAATTCTATTTTGCTCATTTCGTATTGAGCTTTCATTTCTATTTGCTTCATTTTTCTATCTTGTCTTTTTCTTATTGATTCTGTTGTCAAAAATATGTATAGCAAAACCTTCTCCTGCTCTGTAATTTTTCCTTTTAACTCCTTATGTCTTTTGGTGAACATGCATTTGTAGTTTTAATGTAGTGATATATCCATCTTTTATAGTATACAGTTTTCATTACTGTTTAAGAAATTCTTCTGCACTCTGAGGTTGTAAAGATATTCTATGTCTTATTCTACAATTTCTATAGTTTTACCTTAAATTTTTATCTTTAATTTACAACTCGTAATTGATTTTTGTATGTGGTGTATGTTAGGAACACATTTTTGTGGTGGTTGTTCCTCTTTTGTAGATAACCTATTGTCCCAGACCCATTGATTGAAAAACTGTTATTTTCCCCACTGATCTCTAATTTCTACTGCAGATTTTGTGGTGTGGGCTTATTTATTTATTTTTTTTTAACTTTTATTGAGCTTCAAGTGAACGTTTACAAATCAAGTCAGTCTGTCACATATAAGTTAATATACATCTTACTCCTTACTCCCACTTGCTCTCCCCCTAATGAGTCAGCCCTTCCAGTCTCTCCTTTCGTGAAAACTTTGCCAGCCTCCAACTCTCTCTATCCTCCCATCCCCCCTCCAGACAGGAGATGCCAACACAAGTGTCCACCTGATATAATTAGCTCACTCTTCATCAGCATCTCTCTCCCACCCACTGTCCAGTCCCTTTCATGTCTGATGAATTGTCTTCAGGGATGGTTCCCGTCCTGTGCCAACAGAAGGTTTGGGGACCATGGCCGCCAGGATTCCTCTAGTCACATCCAGACCATTAAGTATGGTCTTTTTATGAGAATTTGGGGTCTGCATCCCACTGATCTCCTGCTCCCTCAGGGGTTCTCTATTGTGCTCCCTGTGAGGGCAGTCATCGATTGTGGCCGGGCACCAACTAGTTCTTCTGGTCTCAGGATAACGTAGGTCTCTGGTTCATGTGGCCCTTTCTGTCTCTTGGGCTCTTAGTTGTCGTGTGACCTTGGTGTTCTTCATTCTCCTTTGCTCCAGGTGGGTTGAGACCAATTGATGCATCTTAGATGGCCGCTTGTTAGCATTTAAGACCCCAGACGCCGCATTTCAAAGTGGGATGTAGAATGTTTTCATAATAGAATTATTTTGCCAATTGACTTAGAAGTCCCCTTAAACCATGGTTCCCAAACCCCTGCCCTTGCTCCGCTGACCTTTGAAGTATTCAGTTTATCCCGGAACCTTCTTTGCTTTTGGTCCAGTCCAGTCCAGTTGAGCTGACCTTCCATGTATTGAGTGTTGTCCTTCCTTTCACCTAAAGCAGTTCTTATCTGCTAATTAATCACTAAAAAACCCTCTCCCTCCCTCCCTCCCTCCCCCCTTCGTAACCACAAAAGTATGTGTTCTTCTCAGTTTATACTATTTCTCAAGATCTTATAATAGTGGTGTTATACAATATTTGTCCTTTTGCCTCTGACTCATTTTGCTCAGCATAATGCCTTCCAGGTTCCTCCCTGTTATGAAATGTTTCACAGATTTGTCACTGTTCTTTATCGATGCGTAGTATTCCATTGTGTGAATATACCACAATTTATTTACCCATTCATCCGTAGATGGACACCTTGGTTGCTTCCAGCTTTTTGCTATTGTAAACAGAGCTGCAATAAACATGGGTGTGCATATATCTGTTTGTGTGAAGGCTCTTGTTTCTCTAGGGTATATTCCGAGGAGTGGGATTTCTGGGTTGTATGGTAGTTCTATTTCTAACTGTTTAAGATAATGCCAGATAGATTTCCAAAGTGTTTGTACCATTTTACATTCCCACCAGCAGTGTATAAGAGTTCCAATCTCTCCGCAGCCTCTCCAACATTTATCATTTTGTGTTTTTTGGATTAATGCCAGCCTTGTTGGAGTGAGATGGAATCTCATCGTAGTTTTAATCTGCATTTCTCTAATGGCTAATGATCGAGAGCATTTTCTCATGTATCTGTTAGCTGCCTGAATATCTTCTTTAGTGAAGTGTGTGTTCATATCCTTTGCCCACTTCTTGATTGGGTTGTTTGTCTTTTTGTGGTTGAGTTTTGACAGAATCATGTAGATTTTAGAGATCAGGCACTGGTCGGAGATGTCATAGCTGAAAATTCTTTCCTAGTCTGTAGCTGGTCTTTTTACTCTTTTGGTGAAGTCTTTAGATGAGCACAGGTGTTTGATTTTTAGGAGCTCCCAGTTATCTGGTTTCTCTTTGTCATTTTTGGTAATGTTTTGTATTCTGTTTATGCCTTGTATTAGGGCTCCTAGGGTTGTCCCTATTTTTTCTTCCATAATCTTTATCATTTTAGTCTTTATGTTTAGGTCTTTGATCCACTTGGAGTTAGTTTTTGTGCATGGTGTGAGGTATGGGTCCTGTTTCATTTTTTTTTGCAAATGGATATCCAGTTATGCCAGCACCATTTGTTAAAAAGACTATCTTTTCCCCAATTAACTGACACTGGGCCTTTGTCAAATATCAGCTGCTCATACGTGGATGGATTTATATCTGGGTTCTCAATTCTGTTCCATTGGTCTATGTGCCTGTTGTTGTACCAGTACCAGGTTGTTTTGACTACTGTGGCTGTATAATAGGTTCTGAAATCAGGTAGAGTGAGGCCTCCCACTTTCTTCTTCTTTTTCAGTAATGCTTTGCTTATCCGCGGCTTCTTTCCCTTCCATATGAAGTTGGTGATTTGTTTCTCTATCACCTTAAAAAATGACATTGGAATTTGGATCAGAAGTGCATTGTATGTATAGATGGCTTTTGGTAGAATAGACATTTTTACTATGTTAAGTCTTCCTATCCATGAGCAAGGTATGTTTTTCCACTTAAGTATGTCCTTTGTAATTTCTTGTAGTAGAGCTTTGTAGTTTTCTTTGTATGGGTCTTTTACATGCTTGGTAAGATTTATTCCTAAGTATTTTATCTTCTTTGGGGCTACTGTGAATGGTATTGATTTGGTGATTTCCTCTTCGATGTTCTTTTTGTTGATGTAGAGGAATCCAACTGATTTTTGTATGTTTATCTTATAACCTGAGACTCTGCCAAACTCTTCTATTAGTTTCAGTAGTTTTCTGGAGGATTCCTTAGGATTTTCTGTGTATAAGATCATGTCATCTGCAAATAGCGATAATTTTACTTCCTCCTTGCCAATCCGGATGCCCTTTATTTCTTTGTCTAGCCTAATTGCCCTGGCTAGGACTTCAAGTACGATGTTGAATAAGAGCGGTGATAAAGGGCATCCTTGTCTGGTTCCTGTTCTCAAGGGAAATGCTTTCAGGTTCTCTCCATTTAGAGTGATGTTGGCTGTTGGCTTTGCATAGATGCCCTTCATTATGTTGAGGAATTTTCCTTCAATTCCTATTTTGGTGAGAGTTTTTATCATGAATGGGTGTTGGACTTTGTCAAATGCCTTTTCTGCATCAATTGATAAGATCATGTGGTTTTTGTCTTTTGTTTTATTTATATGGTGGATTACATGAATGGTTTTTCTAATATTAAACCAGCCTTGCATACCTGGTATAAATCCCACTTGATCGTGGTGAATTATTTTTTTGATATATTGTTGAATTCTATTGGCTAGAATTTTGTTGAGGATTTTTGCATCTATGTTCATGAGGGATATAGGTCTGTAATTTTCTTTTTTTGTAATGTCTTTACCTGGTTTTAGTATCAGGGACATGATGGCTTCATAGAATGAGTTGGGTAGTATTCCATCATTTTCTATGCTTTGAAATACCTTTAGTAGTAGTGCTGTTAACTCTTCTCTGAAAGTTTGGTAGAACTCTGCAGTGAAGCCGTCCGGGCCAGGGCTTTTTTTTGTTGGGAGGTTTTTGATTACCGTTTCAATCTCTTTTTTTGTTATGGGTCTATTTAGTTGTTCTACTTCTGAATGTGTTAGGTTAGGTAGGTAGTGTTTTTCCAGGAATTCATCCATTTCTTCTACGTTTTCAAATTTGTTAGAGTACAATTTTTCGTAATAATCTGATATGATTCTTTTAATTTCAGTTGGGTCTGTTGTGATGTGGCCCTTCTCGTTTCTTATTCGGGTTATTTGTTTCCTTTCCTGTATTTCTTTAGTCAGTCTAGCCAATGGTTTATCAATTTTGTTAATTTTTTCAAAGAACCAGCTTTTGGCTTTGTTAATTCTTTCAATTGTTTTTCTGTTCTCTAATTCATTTAGTTCAGCTCTAATTTTTATTATTTGTTTTCTTCTGGTGCCTGATGGATTCTTTTGTTGCTCACTTTCTATTTGTTCAAGTTGTAGGGACAGTTCTCTGATTTTGGCTCTTTCTTCTTTTTGTATGTGTGCCTTTATCGATATAAATTGGCCTCTGAGCACTGCTTTTGCTGTGTCCCAGAGGTTTTGATAGGAAGTATTTTCATTCTCGTTGCATTCTATGAATTTCCTTATTCCCTCCTTGATGTCTTCTATAACCCAGTCTTTTTTCAGGAGGGTATTGTTCAGTTTCCAAGTAGTTGATTTCTTTTCCCTAGTTTTTCTGTTATTGATTTCTAGTTTTATTGCCTTTTGGTCTGAGAAGATGCTTTGTAATATTTTGATGTTTTGGATTCTGCAAAGGTTTGTTTTATGACCTAATATGTGGTCTATTCTAGAGAATGTTCCATGTGCGCTAGAAAAAAAAGTGTATTTTGCAGCAGTTGGGTGGAGAGTTCTGTATAAGTCAATGAGGTCAAGTTGGTTGATTGTTTTAAGTAGGTCTTCCGTGTCTCTATTGAGCTTCTTACTGGATGTCCTGTCCTTCTCCGAAAGTGGTGTGTTGAAGTCTCCTACTATAATTATGGAGGTGTCTATCTCACTTTTCAGTTCTGTTAAAATTTGATTTATGTATCTTGCAGCCCTGTCATTGGGTGCGTAAATATTTAATATGGTTATGTCTTCCTGATCAATTGTCCCTTTTATCATTATGTAGTGTCCTTCTTTATCCTTTGTGGTGGATTTAAGTCTGAAGTCTATTTTGTCAGAAATTAATATTGCTACTCCTCTTCTTTTTTGCTTATTGTTTGCTTGATATATTTTTTTCCATCCTTTGAGTTTTAGTTTGTTTGTGTCTCTAAGTCTAAGGTGTGTCTCTTGTAGGCAGCATATAGATGGATCGTGTTTCTTTATCCAGTCCATGACTCTCTGTCTCTTTATTGGTGCATTTAGTCCATTTACATTCAGCGTAATTATAGACAAAAAAGTGTTTAGTGTTGTCATTTTGATGCCTTTTTATATGTGTTGTTGACAATTTCATTTTTCCACATACTTTTTTGTGCTGAGACGTTTTTCTTAGTAAGTTGTGAGATCCTCATTTTCGTAGTGTTTGACTTTATGTTTGTTGAGTCGTTATGTTTTTCTTGGCTTTTATCTTGAGTTATGGAGTTGTTATACCTCTTTGTGGTTACCTTATTATTTACCCCTATTTTTCTAAGTAAATACCTAACTTGTATTGTTCTATATCGCCTTGTATCACTCTCCATATGGCAGTTCTATGCCACCTGTATTTAGTCCCTCTTTTTGATTATTGTGATCTTTTACATATTGACTTCAGAGATTCCCTGTTTTGAGCATTTTTTTTTTTTAATTAATCTTAATTTGTTTTTGTGATTTCCCTATTTGAGTTGATATCAGAATGTTCTGTTTTGTGACCTTGTGTTGTGCTGGTATCTGATATTATTAGTTTTCTGACCAAACGATATCCTTTAGTATTTCTTGTAGCTTTGGTTTGGTTTTTGCAAATTCTCTAAACTTGTGTTTATCTGTAAATATCTTAATTTCGCCTTCATATTTCAGAGAGAGTTTTGCTGGATATGTGATCCTTGGCTGGCAGTTTTTCTCCTTCAGTGCTCTGTATATGTCGTCCCATTCCCTTCTTGCCTGCATGGTTTCTGCTGAGTAGTCTGAACTTATTCTTATTGATTCTCCCTTGAAGGAAACCTTTCTTTTCTCCCTGGCTGCTTTTAGAATTTTCTCTTTATCTTTGGTTTTGGCGAGTTTGATGATAATACGTCTTGGTGTTTTTCTTTTTGGATCAATCTTAAATGGGGTTCGATGAGCATCTTGGATAGATATCCTTTCGTCTTTCATGATGTCAGGGAAGTTTTCTGTCAGGAGATCTTCAACTATTTTCTCTGTGTTTTCTGTCCTCCCTCCCTGTTCTGGGACTCCAATCACACGCAAGTTATCCTTCTTGTTAGACTCTTAGGGTTTCTTCATTTTTTTAAATCTTTTATCTGTTTTTTTTTTTTTTTCCAGCTATGTTGGTGTTAATTCCCTGGTCATTTCCCAGTCTGCATTCTAATTGCTCGAGTCTGCTCCTCTGACTTCCTATTGTGTTGTCTAATTCTGTAATTTTATTGTTAATCTTTTGGATTTCTACATGCTGTCTCTCTATGGATTCTTGCAACTTATTGATTTTTCCACTATGTTCTTGAATAATCTTTTTGAGTTCTTCAAGTGTTTTATCAGTGTGTTCCTTGGCTTTTTCTGCAGTTTGCCTTATTTCGTTTCTGATGTCTTGAAGCATTCTGTAAATTAGTTTTTTATATTCTGTATCTGATAATTCCAGGATTGTATCTTCATTTGGGAAAGATTTTGATTCTTTTGTTTGGGGGGTTGTAGAAGCTGTCATGGTCTGCTTCTTTATGTGGTTTGATATGGACTGCTGTCTCCGAGCCATCACTGGGGAACTTGTTTTTCCAGAAAATCCACTGACTGGGACGCTGGCTCCAGGCTCCGAAAATAGTCGCTGCTTCCCCGTATTTGTTCGTTTTCCGTCTCTAAATCTGTGTTTGTTGTTCAGGGTTCGTAGATTTTTATGTATGTGATCGATTCACTTGTTTTTCCAAGTCTTTGTTGCAAGAGGGATCCGAGGTAGCGCCTACCTAGTCTGCCATCTTGGCCCCGCCTCCTGTGGGCTTATTTTAGTACTCTTTTCCCCTACTCAATTTCTCTAACCCCATGTCAATACCACCTAGTTCTAACTATTATAACTTTATTAAAAATGCTGATATCAGGTGGGACAAATCTCCAACTCATTCTGGTTCTTACTGAGGATTATCTTGTATGCTCTTATATCTCTGTTATTCCATCTTAACTTCCGAATCGTATTGTCATCTTGTTCCATTGCATTTGTAGATTCCATTGTATTTATAGAGTAATTTGACTCTAGTTGTTTCTAAATTTACTTAAACACTTTACTTTTTTTTTTTTTTTTAAAGAAATCAAGGTTCTTTACTTGGTTTTAGCAGCAAATATTGATCAGTCATAATAATGGCAACTCTGACTGATTTAACCAAAACATTACTAGTTGGGGAGGGGCCTAGGCAAATTAGATGTAAACTGGATACGTCAAGAAGTACAGCATGTCCACAGAAATACCATGGTGGCACCAGAAGAAACCACCGTGGGGACGGCTCATCGCCGGGCCTCGCCTGAAGGTTTCCGTGAGGTGGAAGCAGTATGGCGCGCCAGGCAGGGCTGCATTGGGAGTGGCAACTCTGACGGGCCCTTGCCCAGGCGCCAGGGCCTTCCTCAGCTCGCAAGGATCCTCCCTGGGGCGCAGGGACCCTCCTCGGGGCGCTTGGACCCTCCCCTGGGCGTCCGGACCATCTCCGGCCGGAAGGTACCCTCTGCCTCTCTCACCGGTACAGGATTACTAAACACTTTACTTTTATACAAGTGTATCATAATCCTGACTTTTCTACTTTTCCATTTTTATATGGGTTGTATTTTGGTTCTAGGAGTCCCTGGGTGGTGCAAACAGTTAAGCCCTCGACTACTAACTAAAAGGTGGGCAGTTTGAAACCACCAGAGGTATATTAGAAGAGAGGCCTGGCGATCTGCTTCTCAAAAGTCATTGCCGTGAAAACCTGATAGGGTGAAGTTCTGCTCAAAAACACATAGGTTGCCATCAGCCGAAATCAATGGCAACTGCTTTGGATTTTTTAAAATTTTATTTTAATTTTGGTTCAAAATTTAATAAAGAGGTGACTAGAAAAGAATTATTTTTTATAAAAAAGAGAACATTTGTTGTTGTTATTGTTGCTTAAACAAGTTTATATATTGAGAAAAAATTGCCTTACATGGAAATAAGGCAAATGTAAGTCATAAAAGGTAAAACGTGAGGAGCAAAGAGTGTGCCTGATCTTGAAGAGCGAGGTAAGGAGGCAGAGGCCATGCTGGCTACCAGCTGGCCCATCTTGGCTCAGCAGCGCTCAGCTGCGTTCTGGAGCACCCCCTGAGGGAGAGAGCAGGTCCTGAGGTAAATACTGAGGGTGAGAAAGAATGAGTTCATTATGTAAATAATAGTTGCAAACCAGATGTTCATAGCTTGGGTATACCTTACTTGCCTAAGGCAGTTGTACAATGCATTTTGAGCTAGTTTTCATATCCTCAGGGAACTTGCTATCAAATTCCAAAATTACTCCCTCTCCTCGGACAGCTTTCCTCACAACTGCTGAAAAAAGAAACTGTTAGGAAGGTCTCACATTGAGGAAATTTTGGTAGTTACAGGCAAACAGGAAGAGAGAGGGAATTAAATTAAGCAATCCAGATAATTAGTGTCAGGAAAAGTAAAAAAGAGGAAAGATTTTGCTTTTCAGTGTTTACACAGAAGTATGTAACATGAAGATGGAACTCCAAGGAACTAATTTTTAAAAAACAAAGTAGATCTTTAGCTGCTCAGATCCCATAAAAAATCAAAAAGATGAATGTGACAAACTTGCTTTACTGAAGCAAATTTTCACAACTTGGTATTTAAATTGAGCTTTGGGGCAGTCAAATAATCCCACTGGCATGTAAAATCTGATACTATATCTGCATCTAAGTATTCTGCTCTGGGATTTAGAATCCCAGTTGGCAACCTGGGAAAACCATATTACTTATAGTTGCTCAAATAGTCTCTAATTAGTTCTTCTGACCCTCTTGTATACTAATTAATGGCCCATTACAGAACATTAAAACTGAGTTCTTTCCATTAAAAATGATTTCCTTGCTACTGAGCGCGATCTAGGTTTAATGTACAATGTTGGTTAACATTAGACTGTTCTAATGTACAGTACAGTGAATCTTCTTCAGTTTGAAGTGATTGTAGCACTAATTAAGCTTCCTGGTTCAGCCAATTAGCTGAGAGGGGGATGAGTCTTCCTACAGTGATCTAAATATTACTTATCTTCTTCGTTTGTTTTTGGTCTATTACTTTTGGATATCAAGAGCTGAAAATTCTAATGTGAAATTGTCTAATGATTCTTGGAAAATTATGAGCCTAAAGAGACATTTAGATCACCTCATCAGGTCAATTTTCAAGTTTTATTTGGTTAGTGGCATGAATAATTCCAAACCCCCAAACCAAACCCATTCCTGTCCAGATGATTCCGACTCACAGCGACCCTATAGGACAGAGTAGATCTGCCCCAGAGGGTTTCCAAGGCTGTAATCTTATGGAAGCAGACTGCCACATCTTTCTCCTGTGGAGTGGTTGGTGAGTTCGAACCACCAACATTTTGGTTAGAAGCCAAACTCTTAATCACTGTGTCACCAGGGCTCCTCTCAATGGGTTTAGACTAGTCTAAGAGCAAGAACCAGTTACATTCAAATTATACTAATGTTGAAAGAAACAAGACAGCATATATCTAAGTGCTTATTTATATAGATTAAACTGTAAGTATAGCAGTTATTTTTACTATCTAAATTAGGACACGTGGTTAAAAAAAAAAGGCTATTTATTTGGCTGCTTGAACAGAACATCTTAGATTGCACCTAGCCCAGAAAATTCAGGGTATAGGCTCACCAGCTCTGTAGGCTATGAGGAGTGAGGTAAGAGGTTAGGGAAGGCTATAATACCAATGACCACATTTTTTTTTTTCTGAGTTGCTATGGTAGAAATTTTATGCACCCTCTGTGTATGTGTGTTTTGAGGGCCTTAGTACTTAATTAGGAGTTCCTGGGTAGTGCAAATGGTTAACATGCTTGGATGCTAACCGAAAGACAGGTTAGAGGTTCAAGTCCACCCAGAGGCACCTTGGAAGAAAGGCTTGGTGATCTACTCTGAAAAATCAGCCATTGACAACCCCGTGGAGCACAGTTCTCTTCCGACACACAAGCAGTCACCATGAGTTGAAATCGACTTGAAGGCTATTGGTGTTTTGGTTTAATATTTAATTGGAGATTAAGAAGTCTCTGCTTAAAGCATTAATAGCTACAACTATGCAAAACCATTATAACCTCCTTATTTATTGTGTAATGAGACTGATAGCCTCATTTAAACATTGAGAGTAATGCAAAATGCCTTTGTTGGAGATTCTAATATACAAATTTTTCAGCAGTTTCAATTAGTGAATACAAAATGTTTTCAATGCCAGTCCTTTCTGAGAACAAATTTGATCCTAAAGATTTTTGTCCCTCCCTTGCCTAATAAAATTTTTACAAGGAAATTTTTTTTTTTTAAAGAGAATTATTTTTGGTATCTAGCAGAGTATCTGTGAATACAAGTAGAGAATGTGAACGCAGAAAAGGTGATCTAACTAAACACAGAAATTATCAAACAATATCATTAATATAACATGCAAGTAAAATTTTGCTGAAGATCTTTCAAAAGCAGCTGAAGCAGTGCATCGACAAGGAACTGCCAGAAATTCAAGCTGGATTCAGAAGAGATGTGGAACCAGGGATATCATTGCTGATGTCAGATGGATCCTGGCTGAAAGCAGAGAATACTAGAAAGATGTTTACCTGTGTCTTATTGATTATGCTAAGGCATTCGACTGTGTGGATCATAACAAATTATGGATAACATCGCAAAGAGTGGGAATTCCAGAACACTTAATTGTGCTCAAGAGGAAACTGTACATAGACCAAGAGACAGTCATTCGAACAGAACAAGGGGGTACTGCATAGTTCAAAGTCAGGAAAGGTGTGCATCAGGGTTGTATTCTTTCACCATATTTATTCAATCTGTATCCTGAGCAAATAATCCGAGAAGCTGGAATATATGAAGCAGAACAGGGCATCAGGATTGGAGGAAGACTCATTAACAAGCTGTGTTATGCAGATGACACAACCTTGTTTGCTGCAAGTGAAGAGGACTCGAAACACTTACTAATGAAGATCAAAGACCACAGCCTTCAATATGGATTATACTTCAACTTAAGGAAAACAAAAATCCTCACAACTGGACCAATAAGCAACATCATGATTATTGGAGAAAAGATTGAAGTTGTCAAGGATTTCATTCTACTTGGATCCACAATCAATACCCATGGAAGCAGCAGCCGAGAAATAGAAAGATGCATTGCATTGGGCAAACTTGTTGCAAAAGACCTCTTTAAAATGTTAAAACGGGAAAATGTCACCTTGAAGACTAGGGTGTGCCTGACCCAAGCCGTGGTGTTTTCAGTTGCCTCCTGTGCATGCGTCGGAATTGACTCAACGGCACTGGGTGGTTTTGGGTTCCTATGCATGCAAAAGCTGGATGATGAATAAGGAAGGCTGAAGAACTGACGCCTTTAAATTGTGGTATTGATGAAGAGTATTGAATATACCATGGACTGCCAAAAGAATGATCTGTAGAAGCAAGGATGACAAGACTATGTCTCACATACTTTGGACATATTATCAGGAGGGACCAATCCCTGGAATGGACATCATGCGTGGTAAAGTAGAGGGTCAACGAAAATGAGGAAGACCATCGACATGATGGGTTAACACAGTGGCTGCAACGATAGGCTCAAGCATAACAACGATTGTGAGGATGGCGCAGGACCAGGCAGTGTTTTGTTGTTCTGTTGTACATAGGGTCACTGCGAGTCAGGGCGGACTCCATGGCACCTGACGGCAACAGCAACTTGTATAATGAAAGATAGGGATAAAAAAAGTACAAGGAAAGGTAAGTATGAAATAAAACAGCACACATGTACAAATAAATGGCTGTACTCTGCATTTGCTAACATATTTCCAGCAAAAGCAAATTTACCACTCAGGATGTTCTCCTCATACTGTAGAAGGTTAGCATTTTTTCAGATATGGAAACTGAGGCCCAGAAAGATCATGTAATGTGTTCTCATTTTCTTTCTGTCTTGCTATAGCTTTGTTTTCCTTCTCCTAACTATTTAGAGAAAACACTCTTTATGAATGAGGAACTCCTTGCTCTATACTCCTCTTATACTCCTCTTTCTCTATTCTATTCGTTGGCCAAATTTTCAGCCTAGGTCCTACTCTAAAATAGCTAGTTATTCAGATGCAGACACTTTTGTATAATGTTTAGGCAAACTTCCTTTTGTTTTGATGCCTCCTCTTTATCTGCTATTCCATCTAGAAGTTTTACAGTATTGCTATTGCGCTTCGTTTAACCTAGGTCTTATATCACTGTCATTATCCCCATTTTTCTGATAGGAAGACTGAGGCCCAGAAAATTTGTGAGACTTGCCTAAAGTCACTGGGATTGCAACCCAGACCATTCAAGTCTTGGGTTCTTTCAACCGTGAGTCTCTGCTAGTCATCTCATCTCTTAATACCACGAAATGTCTCATCTCCCTCTAGATTAAGAACTTCCTTTGATACAACCTTCATCGCGTCTACCATAGAAAGAGCTGGCAAGTAGAAGTTAGCTGTTAAAATGGAACATTGAGGCTTCTCATCCAGTTTCCAAATCTAAGTCAGTTCAGAGACCTAGATCCCATGGATCAAAAGGAAAGACTGGTCCACTTGAGGAAAGACCCCATAACACCACCACAAGTATATCTAGTACATATTTCTCTGAATCTTCAACAAAGGACATTTGCCCATTTACCAAAGGCCAGAGCAATGGGAATACAAAATTTCTTCAAGGATGTTAGATTTGTAGTCAGGACTGAAGTGCCATTATGGCCATTCACTTGGAGTGGGGGCTGACAGAGGGCAGAAAATGATTGTATTGCTGGCCCAAGTCTGTCGCATAGTGTGTCCTAGGACACATGGATTCAACCTATGGTTTTTACCTCATTCCCCTAAGGTATGATTAAGATAAATACACTTACCTACTGGCAGAAACCTCTCAATGATTCTCTGATCTGTAGAGTAAGGTCTGGTGTGATAGGAAGGGCCAAATGGAAGCCCCGATAATATCCTCCATCTCTTGGACAAGACAGCGAATCAGAAGTAATATTGCATCCCAGGAGGAATTGCAGAAATCAGTGTCTTCATAAAAGACTTTGTAGGATACAGCGATGGTGGTTCCCTTCATATCCTTGCTCAATTTACCCATCTGGCCTCTACAATAACCTGATGGGTCATCAAAGATGGCATCACTGGTTATGCCAGTTGCCATTGAGTCGACTCTCACTCATAGTGACCCCATGCGTCTGAGAATAGAACTATGCTCTGTATGGTTTTCCATGGATGATTTCTCAGAAATAGATTGCCAGACATTTCTTCTGGGGTGCCTCTGGGTGAACTTGAACCTCCAGCCTTTTGGTTAGCAGTCGAGCATGTGAGCCATCTGTACCACCCAGGGACTACAGATAACATGACAGGACTACCATAAACTTGAATTTCCCAATCACAGTGACTACTATCTTAGACTTGTTATTAACATAGCCTTTGGTACTTGATATGTGGCTAATGATTTAGTGAATGCTTTCTTCTAAATCCCCTTCAATTTGTAGCCTTCACTGTTTTGCATAGTGCTATACAATTTTCCCGCTTTCTGTCATACAGTCTGCAGGGACCTTGGTCATCCTGACATTCTTCAGACTGTCACACTGCTCATCTATGCTGATGACATCATGCTAACTGAACCTGGTAAACAAGAAGTAGCGAGTAGCCTAGATGTTCTCATAAAACACATGTATGACAAAGGGGAACAGATAAACCCCAAGAAGATTCATGGACTTAAGACATCAGTGAAGTATTTAGAGGCCAGTGTTCTCATGGGACAACCCTAGATAAAGCATACATTGTTGCACCTTGTACCTCTTATCACTGAGAAAGAAGTGCAGTATTTGGTGGGCCTTTTTGGATTTGGGAGGTAGCATAAATTACTCATTTATCAGAGTGATTTGGAAAGATATGAATTTATAGTTGATCTCAGTGCAAGAATGGCTTTTGTCATAGGCCTAGGTTGCAGCACAAGCAGCCCTGTCATTTGGACCATATAACCCAGCAGTTCCAAAAGTACTGAAGATGTCTACATGATGAATATGAATGCTCCAGGAGGAGAGTCCCTGTGCAGACCTTTAGGGTTCTGGAGGGAGGCCATACTATATTTTACAAAATAGTTTCCAGTGTACTTCCAGGCTGTAGTAAAGACTGAGTGGCTGCTTATGTCACCAAATGACAATGAGACCAGACCTACCCATTATGAGTTGAGTGTTTTTGTATTTCAAGCATCATATGTCAAATGGGCACAGCAGCAAATCATTGTAGGATGCGAATGGGGCATCAGGACTGGGTCTGAGCAGGCTCAGAGGCACGACTAACATATATGAGGCATAAACATCCATGTCACTTATTTCTGGTGTACCAATGTCTCTCCTTCGGTTCTTACCTATGGCTTCACAGAGGGAAGGGTAACTTTATCCTGTTTCACAGATGGGCTGGCATGTTATGTTGGTGCTATCCAGAAATGGACTGCTTCTACATTATAACACCTATTAGGTGTGGTCCTGAAAGAATAATGTTAATAAGAAATCCTCACAGTGGGCAGAGCTATGAGCAGTTCACTTGGTTGTTGTGCTCATTAAGGTTGTGTGTCAGCTTGGCTGGGCCGTGATTCTCAGTGGTTTGGCAGTTATGATGTAGTTTGGCAGTCTTTGATAATGTGATCACTTCTGTGATGAGATTTCATATAATGTGATCACCTCCATGGTGGGATCTGCTGTGAGTAGCCAAGCAGTTGAAAGTGAGTTTCCTTGCGGGTGTGGCCTACATCAAAAATAAGTGGACTCTCTGGCAAGGAATGGAAACCAACCCTGGCGACGTGGTGGGTAAGTGCTACGGCTGCTAACCAAAGGGTCGGCAGTTCGAATCCACCAGGCGCTCCTTGGAAACTCTATGGGGCAGTTCTACTCTGTCCTATAGGGTCGCTATGAGTCAGAATCGACTCGATGGCACTGGGTTCTCTGGCAAGGCTCGTGGGCTTTTGCTGGCCCTGGATCCTGCAGCTGGCTCCTGTTCATCTGACTTCTGGTTCTTGGGACTTTAGCTAGCAGCTTACCTGTGATCTTACCTGCTGATCTTGTAATCCATTGGTCTTCGCAGCCTGTAAGCAAGAGCCCTGCTGTCTGATCTGGCCATCTTGGGTTTGCCAGCCCCTATGGGTACGTGAATCAGGAGAAGCCTCCAGCACTTCTCTAGGAAACGCAGCCTAAGACGGTTGTTCACTTTATTTGGGAGAAAGTAGCCTGAGTTATGGATATACAATGATTCCTGGGCAGTGGTGAGTGATTTGTCCCCTGGCCAGTGGCCTGGAAGAACAATACTAGAAGGACAGGGACAAGAAAATCTTGGCACGAGTCTCTGAGGGTGGGCACAATCTGAGTGAACCTTTGTTTCTCATGTGAGTGCTCACTAGACAGCACCTGCCACAGCAGAGGCTGTCAGTTCCCAGGTGGGTAAAGCCCCATTCTATGTATGTCAGCAAGCTTTGTCCTTGGCACCCCAGTATTTCACTAATGGACTTATAAACCGAGTGGCCAAGGTGCCAGAAATGGAGTCTAAAATCAGCTCAACAACAGGGCCTCTGTTATAGATTGAGTGATGTCCTCCCGAAATGTATGTTGAAGTCCTAATCCCTGTATCTGTGAATGTGACCTTGTTTGGACATAGGGTCTTTGAAGATGTTATTAGCTAACATGGGATCTTAGTCATCCAGTGCTGCTATAACAGGAATACCACAAGTGGGTGGCTTTAACAAATAGATATTTATTTCTTTACAGTAAAGTAGGCTAAAAGTCCAAATTCAGGGTATCAGCTCCAGGGGAAGGCTTTCTCTCTCTGTTGGCCTTCTCATCAATCTTCCCCCAGACTAGGAGCTTCTCCCTGCAGGGACCCCAGGTCCAAAGACATGCTCTGCTCCCAGCACTGCTTTCTTGGTTGTATGAGGTCCCCTGTCTCTCTGCTCGCTTCTCTCTTCTATATCTCAAGCCAATCTTGTAGATTGAGTCCTGCCTCACTAACACAACTCCTGCCCATCCTCCCTGATTAACATCATAGAGGCAGGATTTACAACATATAAGAAAAGCACACAGTACTGGGAATCATAGCCCAGCCAAACTGATACACACATTTTGGGGGGGAACATAATTCAATCCATGACAGGATCACACAGGAGTAGGGCAGATTCTAATCTCATTTAAGCGATGTCTCATAAGAGAGGAGAACAGACACGGAGACAGAGCCATGTGAAGATGCATCTACAAACCAAGGAACTCCAAGAATTGCTGGGAGCCACCAGAAGTTGGGAGGGTGACATGGAACAGTTCCTCTCTCAGAGACTTCAGATGGAATCAACATGGCTGATATCCTAATTTGAATTTCTAGTCTCCAGAACTGTGGGACAATAAGTTTCTGTTTTTATAAGCCTCTCCCTTGCTAAGACTAATCTAGCTACTAGCACTGTTGAATGCACATTTCACTAGCAGCAGAGATCAACACTTAGCCCTTGATTAAAAAAACACCATTTTTTGGAGAGAACAGCTAGCCACATGGTGGCAGGTCAGTTACACTGAACCATTTCCATCTTGGAGGGAGCAGTAATTCATCCTAATCAGAACTAATAATAGTCAATATTTGACCATTTTTATCCTACATAAATGACATTTTATGTGGTTCAACCAAATGTATTACTCTGGGTGTGGGTGTGGTAGGGAGAATAATGCTCCCCTCCCCAAAGATCTGCATCCTAGTTAGTCCCTGCAGTTTGTGAATACATTAGGTTACATGGCAAAGAGGGAATTAAGGTAGCAGATGAAATGAAAGTTGTTATCAGCTGACCTTAAAATAGGGAGATCATCCTGGATTATTCAGTTGGGCCCAATGTAATCAAAAGGGCCCTTAAAAATGGAAGAGAGAATTGGAAGAGAAAACCAGAGACGATCGTGTGAAAAAGCCTTGGCCCAACATTGCTGGCTTTGAAGATGAAGGGGGCCATGAGCCAAGGAAAGGGAAGGGGTAGCCTCCAGAAGCTGGAAAAGGTAAGGGAACAGGGTAATCCTTAGAGCCTCCAGAAAGAAATGTGCCCTGCTGTCACCTCGGTCTTAACCAGTTCCACGTTAGACTTCTGACTTATAGAACTGTAAGACAATAAATTGGTGTTGTTTTAAGTCACTAAATTGTGATATTTGTTACAGCAGCAATAGAAAACTAATACAGTGGGTTTGTTTTTCCTGCCTGCAGTGGCTGTGACAATATTACATTCCAAGGGTTTACAGAAAGCCTTATCCATTGACATGTATTTCATGCAATATTGTCTTGGACCAAGAGACCCATTATTTGGTAAAGGAGATGTAATATTGGACTCATGAACATGGAATTCCTTTATGTTCCTCGTAATGCCTAAGTG
Source organism: Elephas maximus indicus (assembly GCF_024166365.1). Taxonomy (NCBI): domain Eukaryota; kingdom Metazoa; phylum Chordata; class Mammalia; order Proboscidea; family Elephantidae; genus Elephas; species Elephas maximus. The sequence goes on from NC_064822.1 coordinate 75,124,690, forward strand.
GACAGTTTGATAAAATATGGGCTAGCCTGTCAAAGACTCAGCTAAAGAACCTGCTTAGGGGGAATCTTTGTATATGGACTTGTGTATACAACGAGTATATTGATTTGTGTCACTGATAGCAAGAATATGACAAAAAATGAAGGGGTAGAAATAGGATTTGCCTGTACTCACCATACTTCCCTTCTCCCATTTGCCTTTTATCTTGGAAAAGTTAGGCTCTTCTGAGTTGAAAGGAGTCCTGAATCCCATGGGAACTAAAAGCTGTTAATACTTACTGGTCTCTTTGGGGTTTCTATGCCAGTAGATCAGCAGGCAAAATAGGCCAGGGTAATTTACCGTCAGCAGCTGAAGCGTCTACTACACAATGAGGAGTAGGAAGGTGCGTGTTTGCAACTCAGGGAATTCACTGGATCTCCCCTTGATGCTTCTGTGCTCTATGATAACTGTGAACAGGCAATTGCAGCAATCACAGCCTGACAAAGGCAAAGGACTAAGTACTTAGACCCTTCCAGAATGAAGGTCTGCATCACCTACCAGATAAGACATGTAGACTAGCTAGAATTCTGGGCAAGGGAGAGGAAAATCTAGAATGGGTAGGGGAGGAGAGAGATGATAAATATCAATATGACTGCAGGACCAGCTAAAGCAGCTGGAGATGTAGCTTGGGTTGCTAACACTCTGTCAGTTGTTTTAGGAGACTGCACCTGGTACAACCTTGGGGTTGTGGGACTAGTACACCCCCTCTGGGGAAGAAGTGAGGGCATCTTGTTCACATATACGATCCACATGTCAGAGGGCGTGAGCAGTGGATGAAGTATATCAGACTCAATTTATGTGTTGTCCCACAGCAACCTGGCCCCCTTGCCTCTCCAGCCCAGCCTCAGCCATTTGCCTTGCTTTCCATCCAGACTGATCTGAGGAACTGCTCACACCATTCCTGTGGTCACAAGACCATATTTCAGCCTCAATCACTTCATCTCCTAATATTGCTGTTTATACCTTCCCCAGGGGGCAAGGGAGGGGCTTTGGCACAACCTTCATCCCACCCAGTGTTTTGCATATTGCGGGAGTCATAGTTCCAGTGTTGATATCTGACTTGAGTGAGCACTGAGGTTCGGACTTCTTCAGTGACTGTCCAGTAGGACCCAGTGACCAACCTGGAAGTGAGGGAAAGTTAAAACCCCAAACTGAGTACTTTGATCAATGAGATAGAAAACAGGTTCAGTAGATAACTGGCTTATTCTTCCTCTTACATAGATTTTTCTGAGCAGTGTTTTTACTCTGCCTTGTGGAAGCCCAGGAGTTGCCTGGGACTTCTCCAGAAGATGTGTCCAGTTCAGTATCTGACTGCCTTTGATCTGCTTTCCATCCTTCCCTGCCTCACCTATCCTTTCCCCTTATCCTCCAATCTCCCCTCCCCCATTAAGTGCTTTGCCTTAAGCTCTGATTTTTAGGTAATTTGGTCCAAGATACAGCTCTTGAGACATGTTGATGACCTGAACTAGAGGAGCAGTAGTGAGGATGGTAATGAGGAGTAGATGTGTGAGATAATTACAGAGAAAGATGTTCCATATTTTTTGTTGCATTGGATTGCAGTTGGAGAACTGAAGGAGGGCAAGGGAAGCAGTTACGAAACTTTGAAGTTTATAGCATTGACAACTGGTGAAGTGATGCATTAACAGAGATTTCAAATATTAAATGTTTGGAGAGAAGGTAATGAGCTGAATTTTGAATGCATTCCACTTGAAATAGCTGTGGGACACCCAGGTGTTGAGGTTTAGGAGGAAGTCAGAAATGTGTGTTTGGAGCTACTAAGGTGGTGGCTTTAGTAAATGAAAGGTGGAGGCCAGCTTGCTACAGTGTAAATTTTTTATACACATAGATTTTTACGGCCACATTTCTGGCAGACATATATGTGTGTTTTAGCAATGAATTTAACACTGTTTGGAAAATAAATCATCCAATAGCATTTATTTGAATGTCCCCTGCCCTAAAATATTTTAACGCTCCTGTCACTTATTTCTTCCAAATCATCTATCATTTATCCTTTCCTGGCTAAGGCCACAATTATCCACAGGGCTGGCTATGATATGATATCAGAGCCACCAGTAAGGCTGGCTCTCTTTCTGGAAGGAGCTGTTCTACAGCCTTTCTCAAGCTTGATTTTCACAATTAGTGGTTCCGCTGTTGAAATGAAAGATGTAATTCATCACAACTTTGTAGATCATTTGTTGCCATGTAGCGACTCTGAGTAACAGATTCTCGCCAAAGGAAGATTTTGAGTGTAAGGAGAGGTGGATGTGGGCTTGTGTGTGTATGTGTGTGTATGTGTGTGTGTGAGAGAGAGAGAGAGAGACCTGGGGAGTGCCATCAGTGGTGTAAAACAGAAGTTTTATTTCATGATGAAGAACTAGGCTCTTGCAGTCAGTCAGCCCAGATTCAATCCCACGTATGTTCTCCTACTCAACCATCCTGGGTAAGTTGCTTCACTGGGACTCAGCTGCATCGCATCTACAGAACTGGGCGTAATCATAGTAAATGGCTATAGGGCTGTTGTGAAAACTGAGTGAGAAAATGGATGAGGGGCACTTAGTATATAGAAAACTCCCAATAATTGTTAACAATTTTTTTTAAAGGTGTGGATCGTGATGCCAAAGACAAATATTATCTAATTTATAATTCTGTGTGAGAAAGGCCTCTTTGAGAATGTCTTATCACTTGTAAGTAAATTTCCATTTGGGATCTAATTTTTTTTCTTTTAATTCATGCACTTTATAATATAAATAAACAGATTGGTTTCAAGCACCCCCCCACCCCCCCCCACCCCCATGGATATCTCATCCTCCCTGCTTCTAAGTGTAATGGTGCTATCCCGTTTATTTGGAAGGTGTACTGTCTGCTTTACCTCTAAATTACATATTAAATTATCCACTTCTTGTTATCTACATGACCTTGACAGTGGTAGTAGCCTCCTGATGAGACTCCTCTTTTATTTTTTTCTCCTCTGTAATCTGTTCTCCTGTAGCACAGAGATCGTTTTTAGAAGCCTTCAGTAAGTTCCTGTGGGGCATAGAGTAAAATCCAAATTCCTTACCCTGGCTTCCAAGGCCTCACGTCAGCAGATTCCTGGCACATCTCCCACCTCATTTCATATCATGCTTTTCCTGGTACTCCAGCAGCAGGACTTCTTTCTGTTCCTCAAAACATCAAGTCCTTTCTTGCTTCTGGACCTTTTCACTTGCCTCTTTAGCCTGAAATGCTCTCTCCCAGCTCATGATGTGTCGGGATCTTCATCACATGATTTTCTGCTGTGATCTGCTATCACGGCACCACTTAGTACATCACAATTTATAATTGTCTTGTTTCTTTATTATTTTATTTGCATATACATTTCTCTTTGTAAGAATGTAAGCTTCATGAGATCAAACACCTTATTGCTATCTTGTTTATCTTTACATCCCAGTAGTAGAAGATCCTGGCGTAGAGTAGGCACTCAACAAGTATTTGTTCAGTGAATGAATGAATGAACATAAGGAAATATGCTGTTCATCCATGCAAGTCTCCGTGACTAACAGTGTCAGAGAGTGAGGTGGCATAGAAAGTAACCTACATGCCAATAAAATACAAAGTGTAACTATATCTACGGGCAATTGAAAATAAGTAAATAAATGTGAAGGTTTTAACAGTTGACAAAGCAGTGCATAAAAATGGCAAACACATTATTATTCCAAGAGCTTTAATTATATTAACTCATTTAATTCTCACCACTACCCTACAAAGTAGGAACTATTATTAACACCCATATTTTATAGACGAAGGAAGAGTCACAGAGGAGTTGAGTAAGTTAGTTGTTGCTCAAGATCACATTACTAGCAACTGTCAGGGCAGGGTATGAACCTAAGCAGTCTGCTTCCAGAGCCCATGCACATGACCCTCAAACTCCATGATTTCTCTAAAGCAGTCTGACAGGTCCTCAATGTGGACTTCAATACTAGATTATGAAAGCCAGGACCACATCTTATAAATGTTTGTATCCACTTTGCACTTAATCCATTGCCTTATCTGTGATGGCCATGTATCAAATTGAATCAGATATTGAAACCCCTGAGAATGTCAGTAGTGTAAGTGTGGAAAAAAGGGTCCTAAACTAGAAGTTAAAATCAACAAGTTAGTTGCGAGAAAGTCCTAGAGATTGATAGGAAAAAAAAAAAAAATAATGAACATTAAATAAAAATGGGGAAGGTGGTGATAATAAATACCAACAATAGGGTTTTTATGGACTCTAGAAAAAAAAAAGGGTAAGAATGCATGTGTTTCTAGGGAGAGTGTGGCACTCAACAGAAAGAGGGGAACTTGAATATTTGATTAAACTGGCAAACATAACCCTTCAGTGATGAGGAATGACTCATTAGGCTTCATAGCTTGAAGAAAATATCATCTCTTGAGGCCATGCAATTTCCATCTCTCTGATTCCATATTTACCAAGCAACATTCAAATTTAAATTCAGTTTCCCAATGTTTACTGATCTGGATAAGATAACACTAAGAGACAGAAATCAAAAACACAAGCAAGCAACCTGTCTGCTTTAAAGCAAGAGTTTCTATTGAAAATTATTAAATTTGTCTCTATTACCAATGCAACCAGTCTGCTTGAAGTGCTTAATGCTGGGAGCTCTTCCAGGCTGTGGGGGTGGTACAAAGATGAGTGGGACATCGTTCCTTGTGTTCGTTTGTTCTGATTTAGAAAATAATATTCGAATCATATTCCCTGTCATTGAACATAGAGTATGTGACCCAGCTGAAGCTGGGCTTAGAAGGGCTCACAAGGACCACAAGGACACATCAGCTGGGCCCTGAGGTGTAAAGACAATAGCTAGGATAATCTTGGAAAATATCTTTTAGGGAAGAAAATATCTTTTAGGGAACTTTTCATTTAAGCCAATCAAACAGAACACAAAAGACTTTCCGTTCTTAATTTTTCTATTAACATTTAGTGAATAGAAAATTTGTTGGACCAACGAAGACCTTCCTGACTGTACCAATGATCGTTAAGAAGGACAATTCAAAATGTAGGATCACAGTTTCTAGCCAATCAATGGTTTTGCTCATTTGTAATGTTAATATATACAGATGACTCTGTAACATTCCTTAGACTTGCAGACACGGCTCTGGCAGCATGCTTGTCCGCTTCCCACTTTTAAATTCTTGAATACATGCTGAATAAGACTTTCTTTTTGTTTTACTAAACTTTTGATGTTTTTTCCCTACACCGAACAGTTCTAGTATAAGCGTGTACAAGAGCCAGTGGAGAAATTGCCCATTAAATTCCTTGAGCTGCAGGACTGAAGGATCAAATTCTGGACCCACATTGAGTTCAGGCAACGTGTCTCCACTTGAAATACCCATATTCCCAGGAAGGCCATAAACTTTCTCATTCAGAGCACTTGCTCACTTGGTACCTGTTCTACCTTAATTCCTGCCTCTCCTCTATCCTGTGAACTGATGATCTAGCATGAGCATTTCCCACCTAGAAGCTCAGAAAATGCCTAGCCATCCATGGCAGTGACACCCTAATATTAGGGCCGTGACCCTTTTTAGTTGTGGCTTTGTGATAACTTGAAAGATAAAAATTGTCTGATTGACGCTAACTTGAAAGATTTTTGTTACTCACTTGCACCAAAAAGCTTCAAAAGAAAAAAAGTATTTTAAGGCTATCTTAAAAGTGTTAATTTTCAGTCGAGAATTATGTAGCTTGATAGCTCTCTCTCTCTCAACATACACACACTTCCTTCTCCCAGCTTACCACTACATAGTTTTCCAGTTTGAGCATTCTCCTAATGCTTACTAGAACTAGATCCACACATATCATATGGAATAAGGGTAGAGGAAAGGACTATGAAGATATGAAGGTGACATAATCTGGAAAGACTTGAATGAATGTTCATCACTGTAACCTTCACCCTTTGTCCTACTTGTCAGCTTCTAACATCTTATCATCTTCAGCATTACCCCTTAAGCTTCTGTGCATAGGTCATAAAGATCTTCAGAATTGCCTGCATCTTACATATCAATTAGGGTACAGATAAGACACATTCTAAGAGAAAGGGAGAGGAGGTTATTGAAGAACAGCTCTGTTTAATGGATAAGGAAGAGAGGCTGGATGGCTCTAACACTCACAGCTTTGTACTTGTGCACCTATGACCTCACTCTCATGTCATCATGGGAAAGCCTCAGATTCTTCTCTACTTTGGATCAAAATCAGTCTAAACTAAACATGAGGCTTTTTTCTTCCCAGCCCCTTTCTCCTCCATGCCATTACTTTTTCATAGTTAATGCCTATGTGGAACTAACTCACTGCACTGTTTTTCAATTCGTACTCCCCAAAGCCTCCTCTGGAGTCATAAAACCATGAATAAGAGGAATTAGCAAACAGAAAGCCTATGATTTTAGTGTATCTGGGGTAAATGGGAATATAATTAGGCTGGTGCTGGTTTACAATTAGGAAAGGGATTATCTCTGCCTTCACTCACTCTCTATGCTGGTAACCTGGAGAAATATGACTAATTTGGAGAATTATCATGTTAGCCCGTAGCTCTAGGTCAGCCTCCCTCTCCCCCAGCTGTGGTAACCCTACAGGCCCCTTCTGACAGAGAAAGCACTGGCTACCACCCCTGCTGCTTTATAAATGCCCTCTGCAACCTGAAGGGATTCTGCTCACAGCACAGTGCAATTTTCATTTAGAAATGGGCTTCCAATTGTGTTGCCACACCTCATTAGCTAAGCCCTACCTCTTTTTTCAGGGACTTTTATGCAGGCGTTAAGTACTGGAGAAAAAAAAAAAAAAAAACCACAAGCAAACGAAGAAACGCTTTATTCTTTCACCAGATAAATATGTTGGAAGACAGTGCTCCTTATTCCAAGTCCCCTGTACCATGTAACTCTAAAGTTTGTTGCTGTTGTTGCTATTGATTTATTTTATTTCATTTTTCTTCACCCCAGGGTAGGAAGTGGCATGATTTGCAGATGATGAGGGTGGGGCTGGATATGGGTTTGGCTTTTCAAATTACAGAAAAATTGCTCAATATTGCTTTTCTCTCTAAGACTCCTACAACTGTACATTCTCTTCAGTGTCAGGTGTACCATTTGGAAGTGTTCAGTTGAATTTATTTAAATGTTTTATTTTATCAGCCTCCACCGAGGGTATATTTGGCACTTTATTTTACTTATTGGTTTATCCGATGAGTTGTTTCTCAGTTGTCTAAGGGATTATGTGTGCCGGTAACTGCAGCAGGTGTTCGGCAGGGTTTGTCATTTGGAAGAGAACCAACTCAGCTTGGGCCATGTCCTGTGGTAGTAAATTTCAGCTCCACTGTAGGTTTCTCATGCTCATCCATGATCTACATGTCAGGGAAAACATCTAGAAGGTTCTATTGGCTTAGATGACTCTGCCCTCCCCCCAAATACGTAATGAATCAGTTTCCACTATAAGACCAGACTGGAGACAACTGCTCATCAATTTTGCTGTTTTTCTTCCTGTTTCTTTCTAAGCATTTTCACGCAAAAGAGAATAGCATCACAAACCTGCTGTGTGCAGTTAATACGTGATGCTTGCCTTTTTCTGGACAACTTTTTTTGTTTCATGATTAGTTTTCCTAACAGCAGAAACAGGAGAGAGGATGTCAGGAAGGAGGAGCTACTGAAAGGGCTTTATGTGTCAAACCATATTGTCAAGCATTAGCAGAAAACACACTGCCACCAAATGGTGGCACAGTGCAGGGAGAAAGATTAAATGGCCATCCAGAGATCAGGACACATTTCACTCCTGCAAATTCTGTATTCTCTGATCATTGTTCTGCCACACATATCCTGGAATATCATTTATATAAACTGATAGTTTTTAGATCCAGAATATTTTCTTCAGTAAACTCAGTGCCCCCTTTCTAGGTTTTGTGGAGTTACTTTTGTTTAGCTCTCATTGCGTGTCCTTTTCTTTTGACCTACTAGTAAACTATAATCTTGCTTTGTTCTCATCCTGGGCTGTCACTATTGACATTTCCACACCTGTCAAAGAACAACTCCCCTTCTGAATTGTGCCATCCCACCTAAAACAATCAGAAAGTACGGATCCCGCCTCCTGAAACAAATGTCCCATTCTGTTCAAAAACATTTTCTACAGTTCAGGAATTATGTGATAGCCTTTATTTTCTTATTTAAACATGGAAATGCCAATTATTTCTACAAAAAAAAAGCCAAAAAAAAAAAACAAAAAACAAAAAACCCAGTTATTGTATAGTCTGTTTCTACTCATGGTGTCCCCATGTAGTTTCAGAGTAGAACTGCACTCCGTAGGGTTGTCAATGGCTGTGATCTCTTAGAAATAATCACCAGGCATTTCTTCCGAGGCACCTCTGAGTGGATTTGAACCTCCAAACTTTCAGTTAGGAACTGAATGATTAACCAGGGGCATAACGAGGGTAAGAAATGCCCAGGGTCAATCTCTAAATTGTGGCCCCCCTCCCCCTAATTTCAAGATGAATAGACATTGATAGTGGCTATGAATTTTTTTTTTTTTTTATGAGTTAGCAGAAAGCCTCTCCTCCCCCCTCCCCCCACTTGTGCAGCTGGCTCAGTCAGGTGCCTTTCAAATTTGTAGCATCTCAGAATGTCATTCCGCACCTCATCTGGTGCCCCCTTGGACTTGAGCTCAGGGCAAGTGTCCCCCTCTGGCCTCCCTTGCTATGTCTCTGCATTTAACTCAATATTTCTACCCAATCTCAAATTACACTCTGGAGAAAAATGCTCTAATGTAATTTTTCCAAAACTTGACTAACCATAAGAATCATCTCCCCTTAATGCAATTCTGATCCAAATTCCAACGACATTTTTTAATGAGATGGAGGAACAAATCACCAACTTCTTATGGAAGGGAAAGAGGCCCGGATAAGTAAAGCACTACTGAAAAAGAACAAAGTGGGAAACCTAACTCTACCTGATTTTAGAACCTATTATACCGCCACAGTAGTCAAAACAGCTTGGTACTGGTACAACAACAGATACATAGACCAATGGAACAGAATTGAGAATCCAGACATAAATCCATCCACATATGAGCAGTTGATATTTGACAAAAGCCACAAAGCAGTTAAATAGGAAAAAGACAGTCTTTTTAACAAATGGTGCTGACAGAACTGGGTATCCATCTGCAAAAAAAAATGAAACAAGACCCACACCTCACACCATGCACAAAAATGAACTCAAAATGGATCAAAGACCTAAATATAAAATCTGAAACCATAAAGATCATGGAAGAAAAAATAGGGACTATGTTAGGAGCCCTAATACGTGGCATGAACAGTATACAAAGCATTACTAACAATGCAGAAGAAAAACTATATAACTGCGAGCTCCTAAAAATCAAACACCAATGCTCATCCACAGATTTCACCAAAAGAGCAAAAAGATTACTTACAGACTGTGAAAAAGTTTTTAGCTATGACCTTTCCAATCAGCACCTGGTCTCTAAAATCTACATGATACTGCAAAAACTCAACTACAAAAAGACAAATAACCCTATTAAAAAATGGGCGAAGGATATGAGCAGACACTTCACTAAAGAAGACATTCAGGTAGCTAATAGATATACGAGGAAATGTTCACAGTCATTAGCCATTAGAGAAGTGCAAATCAAAACTACAATGAGATTCCATCTCACTCCAACAAGACTGACATTAATCCAAAAAACACAAAATAATAAATGTTGGAGAGGTTGTAGAGAGACTGGAACACTTATACACTGCTGGTGGGAATGTAAAATGGTACAACCACTTTGGAAATCTATTTGGCACTTCCTTAAAAAGCCACAAATAGAAGTACCATATGATCTAGCAATCCCACTCCTTGGAATATATCCTAGAGAAATAAGAACCTTTACACAAACAGATATATGCACACCCATGTTCATTGCAGCACTGTTTACAATAGCAAAAAGATGGAAGCAACCAAGGTGCCCATCAGTGGATGAATGGATAAATAGATTGTGGTATATTCACACAATGGAATACTACACATTGATAAAAAACAGTGATGAATCTGTGAAACATTTCATAACATGAAGGAATCTGGAAGACATTATGGTGAGTGAAATTAGTCAGTTGCAAAAGGACAAATATTGTATAAGACCACTATTATAAGAACTGGAGAAATAGTTTAAACAGAAAAGAAAATATTCTTTGATGGCTACAAGACGGGGGAGGGAGGGAAGAAGTTTCCTGAATAAACTGAATAATTTGAAGGCCAGTGTAGCAGGGACAGGGATTTGGGGACCATGGTTTCAGGGGACATCTAAGTCAATTGGCATAATAAAATCTATTAAGAAAACACTCTTCATCCCACTTTGGAGAGCGGTGTCTGGAGTTTTGAACACTAGCAAGGAGCTATCTAAGATGCATCAATGGGTCTCAACCCACCTGGACCAAAGGAGAATGAAGAACTCCAAGGACACAAGGTAATTATAAGCCCAAGAGACAGAAAGGGCCACATAAACCAGAAACTACATCAGCCTGAGGCCAGAAGAACTAGATGGTGCCCGGCTACAACTGATGACTACCCTGACAGGGAACAAAACAGAGAACCCCTGAGGGAGCAGGAGAGCAGTGGGATGCAGACCCCAAATTCTTGTAAGAAGACCAGACTTAATGGTCTGACTGAGACTGGAAGGACCCCAGTGGTCATGGCTCCCAGACCTTCTGTTAGCCCAGGACAGGAACCATACCCAAAGCTAACTTTTCAGACAGGGATTGGACTGGACAACAGGATAGAAAAAAAATGCTGGTGAAGAATGAGCTTCTTGGATCAAATAGGCGCTTGAGACTATGTTGGCATTTCCTATCTGGAGAGGAGATAAGAGGGCAGAGAGGGTTAGAAGCTGGCAGAATGAACACGAAAAGAGAGAGTAGAGGGAAGGAGAGGGCTGTCTTATTAGGGGGAGAGCAATTAGGAGTATACAGCAAGGTGTATATAAATTTTTGTATTAGAGTCTGACTTGATTTGTAAATTTTCACTTAAAGCAAAAAAAAAAAAAAAAAAAAAGAATCATCTCCTTAAAAATACAGATAGGCCTCACACTAGGTGGGTTGGATAAGAATCTCTGGGTTTGGGGAGGCAGGAACCTTGAATTTTAACAAAAGCTGTCAGGCAGGTTTGGGAAACACCTCTCTAGATCTATGAGTGAACTAGTATAGAGGAAAGAGAAAGGCGTATGAAGACAAGGAGGGTCTTAGCTTTATAACTTGAGTCTCTGTTTTATAACTTACTAATTATATGACTGTGGAGAAGTAAACTTCTCTGAGCCTCACTTTTCTGATCAGTACATTAGGGATAATAATACTTATAGTCAAGGACTGATACTAAAATTTTTTAACAGCCACTATGCCATGGCAGCAACCAAATCAGAATTAACATGATCCGAAGCATTGTTTCAGGCAACAACCCTTTAATTGTTGGATCATTAGATGGTAGAGGGGCAGGGGGAAGGAGTAGTAGTGGTGTTAGGGAGGCCCAAGGTTGTGTAAATGGTTAACACGCTTGGCTGCTAAGTAGAAATTTGGCAGTTTGAGTCTACCTAGAGATGCCACAGAAGGAAGGCCTGGCAAACTATTTCTGAAAATCAGCCAGTGAAAACCCTATGGAGCACAGTTCTACTCTGAAACACATTGTGTTGCCATGACTCGGAATTGACTCAATGGCAATTGATGGTTGGGGAGATAGAGGGCAGGTAACAGTAAGAAAACTTCCATAGCTGGGATTCAGGTGTGGGGGGGTTTTGCTAGGCTGGGGCAGTGGCTTTTTACCATTTTATAAGGAAGTACTGCAGTATTTTCACAACTGGAAAGGCTGCATCCATGTGCCTATCAGCTGAATATCATCCCTGTATAAACTACAAGGTGGTCATGAATATTAAAATAATGTTTGAAAACAGTTCCTAGCACTTAGTAAGCATACAATAAATAGAAGTTACTATTATCATTAATGCTTCCTTAGTACTTGTGTTGTATCTGTGCTGTGGAACTGAACCAGAAGAAGGTCAGGACGAGTCCATAGACACCCCCAGGGCTTCTAAAACAGATTGTAACCCTATTATTGGCCTAGCAATGGGGATATAAGAATGTGAATGCAGGAAGTGCATCTGAAATTGAGAGATGACTCAAAGGGGAAAGAACAAATGTGACATAAAACAAGGTTAAAGTGGATCCTGGGTATCCCCTTAAGCAGAGGTGAAGCAGGTAGGTAAGGGGTCTATAAAGTGGGCAGCCGGCAGAGATGCAAGAGGCAGATATTCGGAAATCCAATAGTAGATGCCAAGAACCCAGACATAAGGATGGGGTGCCAATTAGGTGAGGGTTCAGGCTGTAAATATGGCTCAAGGCCTGGAACCCCACCTCGGGAAAACTTGGTTGGAATATTCACAGTGTTTTGATCGCAAACAAATGTATTTCGCTTGGAGATAAAATGACTTAAGTGTGAATCCTTAAATTCCCTCTGCCTTAGGATTTTTTTTTTTTTTTTAAGGATTGGGTGGCTTTCATTGTATGGAGCAAGAGGGCTAAGTAGGCATTTCTCCAAGAAATACAGTGATTTATTTGGGAAAACCCAAGCACATCTCTGCAAAACTCTAGGAAGCTATTGGGAAAGAAGTGGGTGAGAGATCCGGCAATGAGGCAGCGATTTACGGAGTAGCAGGCCTGGGGAATGGGAGATATTAGCCTGCATGGAAAACGTCAGTCTTTTTCTTCCCATGTTCACCAGCTCTCTCTGTCTCTAGCCCATTGACATTCTTTCATCCATTGACATTTGCTTCCCAAATAATTGTGTAGAAACACATTTGCATGGCCCCGGGAATGTATCCTATACGTTTGTTAAATGAAAACAGGGTTAACTGTAAAACTCAACTTTTTTTTTTTTAAATTGGCAACGCTGCCAGGAAGCTGGTAACAGCAGTGTGGCCTGCAGTCCTGTCACTGAGACAGTGCTGAATAAAGGGGAACCCAGGTACTGGCGCCTCTGTGGGACTGTGAGAGCCACTGGAGCCAAAACCGAGAGAAACTTGGTGTTTTGTAACTGACAGCAGTATTGATTATTATCTGCCGCCTTCTGTGGGAACCAGAAAAAATTGTAGCAACTAGGCTGGCCAGGGGCAAACAAGTAGAAAAAATGGGCTTCCAAGTAGTTCAGGAAGCAAGAGAGCGGGGGAGCATGTATTGACTGGGAACTCTGGGTCCCAGGCGGCCTTTTGCAACCTTCCTTTTCCTATGTTTACCTCTGGCCAGTGCTGATGTGGAACAACCAGAGAACATTTCTCCTTCCCATTATCAGTAAATTACGAAAGGAAATCTGACCAAACTGTCCTCTGGTTGTTCTTATTTCTAACTTTTGAGTCGATGGGAAGCGTTACTTACGGGACGGGCACCTTACACTCAATGACTTAAATGATGTGTATGATTCATGTCTTTTTAAAGAAGTTTCTTTAGGTGCCTTCTGTTCTAAGAACTCTCACAGTGAAGCTGAAGAGAGTGAGAGGGCTGGAAAGACAGTTTTTGTTTCTTGAGTTTAAACTAAATCCTTGACATTATAAAACATTACAGATACATTACTGTTTTCGATTGTGCACCGTTCATACATTGTATTATTCAGAATTAAGTTAAAAATTCTTTCTTATTATGTTTTAATGTTTCAAGGATGTGGACAGATCAATATTTCTAGCCTGTGCACAGACTCTACCCAAGGGCTATGAGTCGTATTTGCTTTGAAAGAAATTGCACTTAAGGATTATCAGTCAAGTCAGTTGTGAGAAACGTGGAACTCGAAGAATTTACTCTGCGTCCTCCTCACATTTAAATATAGCTAACTGGTTAGAGTGTCTAAGAAAGATAGCTAAACTCTGTTTAAAAAAAATGGTACAATTGTAATTAATTAGTGCAAATAAAATCTCAAGGTATTTTTACCTATACATATCAGGTAAATAATATATTTAAATTAAAAAATGTATAAAATCCGAAGAAGAAATACTTATAAGGAAATGACTCACGTTCCTAGGATCATTGTATATCAATATCAAAGTATTTTATTTTTATAGAGCCCTAGGTCCCTGAGTGGCTTAACCAGTTTTCTCTTGGCTACTAATCTAAAGACTGGTGGTTTTAACTCATCCAGTGGTACCACAGTAGAAAGGCCTGGCCATCTGTGTCCATAAAGATTAGAGCCAAGAAAACCCTATGGAGCAGTTCTACTCTATAATGCATTGGGTCACCATGAGTTGGAATTGACAGCACTGGGTTACACTCTAGTTGAGAAAGTGCTGGACAGGGTGTGTAAAGATGGGCTTTCTAGTCTCCATTCAGCCACTGCTTAATTGCCTGACCTTTAAAAACTACTACCTTATTCCTTCCCCTTCCCAAAGTCTTAGTCTCCTTTCAGAACTCCAGGTTAAGGACTATAGATTAAGAATCGACTGTATGTTTTCAGGTTTATTTGCTGAGACTCTGTAGGAAGTTGGAGTTAATATCAATATATACTGCTTGATATAGAAAAAATTCTCCTTTACACTAAAATTGACTTGCCTAATTAAGATATGTTTATGGTTTCTGAAAGTAAATAAAAGCAAAATTTTTCCTCTGGTGTCTAATATACTACAACGTAACAACTGTTTATCCGGTGACTGCTTACCTTAGGCTCATCCCTGTGCTAGGTGTGTATATATTTGATCTTCTCCTGGTGTGAACGTCCATTTACCTATCACATAATTCATATTTACAAAGTGATGTTTGGATTCTTCAGGCACATTACTGCCAGGAGTGCCAATAAAGGAGTCATAGTGTGCCCTAATATCCCTGATTAGATTTGTGTCAGTGTCTGCAGAGGTTGTATCCACAGATGGAACAATGGACTGTACCGTTAAATTAGCACAGTTTCATAGCATTGCCTGGCAGATGCTCACACTTAATCCAGGAGGTTATTCGACCCTATCCAATATGATTACTCTATAAATATTTGCCCAAGCTCAGCACCAGCCGTTATATCACTAATCACGCACAGGTTTGTCATAGCGAATACCCCCAGTGTCAGCAATTTGAAAAACAAAGCTAATTAGTTTTGATTTAGGGACAGGAAGACTTATTACGTTGAAAGCGAACAGTTCGCATAGTATAGTGTCTAGAGCACGTATGAATATGAAGGAGACTTACTGTTGTTTGCGTAGGATTTTAAGAAGAATGGAAAGTCTGCTAGGCTAAGAATGCAGGTAATGTGATAACCAGTGGCAGCAACCAATGATGCTTAGGGGGAGGGGAAGGAGGACCTTAGAACAACTCCCTTAAAAATAATACTTAAAGTCGCATCAGAGTAAAGGGCGACAGTCCTCTGAGCCTTCAGATAAGGTGTACAACTACCAACTGGATTTCACCCCAGAGTCCATGTCTCTGACACTGACCAGTGAGACCAGCAGAGAGACCTGTGCAGAGCATCTGGAAGCTTTTTACAATGGAGCTTGGGGCAGCATTGACAGGAATGACATGCCTCCAACCATGGTGGGAGTGGTATGTAGGCAACTGGGATGTGCAGACAGAGGGAGCATCAGTTCTGTATCTTCAGATAAGACATCGTTCAGGCCCATGAGGGCAGACCACGTTCAGTGTCCAAAAGGCCCTGACGCATTATGGTAGTGCCTATCTCCACGGAAGCATAGACTGGCTAGCGCCTCAGGGGAGACCTGAATGGCATGTGCCAACAAGATAAGACTTCAAGAAGGAACACTAATTGCTCTGGATGTGTGGAAGTCTGGCATGGAGGTTCCTGGGGGACAGTGCGTGATGACTCCTGGAACTTGGCAGATGCAGAGGAGGTGTATCGACGCCTGGGCTGTGGCTCAGCTTCGGCAACACTAAAAGCAGAGTTTGGTCAGGGCACTGAGCCCATCTGGCTCAATGAAGTGAAGTGTAAAGGGAAGGAGTCCTCCTTGTGGGATTGCCCTGCCAGACCTTGGGGGCACAGTGACTGTAGACACAGGAGGATGCTGGTGTGAGGTGCTCAGGAATTGCAGTGACCAAAAAAATCACCAAATTCCACAGGTCATTCATCCCTTATTGCACTGGGGAGTCTTGGGGTCATTCTCTTGGCCCTTTGTCATAGATCAAATTGTGTCCCCCCCCAAATATGTGTCAACTTGGTTAGGCCATGATTCCCAATATTGTGTGGTTGTCCTCCATTTCGTGATTTTCCTGTATGTTATAAATCATAATCTCTGCCTGTGGTTAAAGAGGATTAGGGTGGGATGTAACACTCTTGCCCAGGTCACATCCCTGATCCAATGTAAAGGTAGAATCCCTGGGGGGTGGCCTGCAACACCTTTTATCTTACAAGAGATAAAAGTAAAGATAAACAGGCAGAGAGTTGGGGACCTCATACCAACAAGAAAGCAGTGCCGGAAGCAGAACGTGTCCTTTGGACCTGGAGTCCCTGTGTGGAGAATCTCCTAGTCGAGGGGAAGATTGATGACAAAGACCTTTCTCCAGAGCCAACAGAGAAAGAAAACCTTCCCCTGGAGCTGATGCTCTGAATTCGGACTTCTAGCCTACTAGACCATAAGAAAATAAATTTCTCTTTGTTAAAGCTATCCACTTGTAGTATTTCTGTTATAGCAGCACTAGATGACTAAGACACCCTTTTTAACGCATTCCTCTAGTGGACTCAGAAGCCAAGACAGAGACAGTTACAGTGTCATCAAGAGGAGAAAATTCTGTCTACCAAGCTCAATATCGGGAGATGAATTCTTGCTCGAAGGCAGATGACTTGGACCTGCTGAATTCCTCAGGGGGCCATTCTGAGGCACACTGAAAAGGAAAATAGGAATTTATAATCCAATGACTTCAGCCTTTAAGATACTTTGATGAAGACCTGGACTGTTGAATGGAGCAAGAATCCACCTAGATCACTGAAGATTACAAACGTGTTTCCGTGGAGCCCTTTATCTCCTAGTATGCCAAAGACTTTTGCTGAATTTCTAAAAATTAAATCGGTGAATGTGACTTCTTAATGTCGTATGTCAGTCTTTGAAGGGGATTAACTTGAAAAAAAGAATATTGCTGGTTTGAATCTATCCTTTAAAAAAAAATAGTACTTCAAATAAACATACAATCTAAGTAAACAATGTACTTTCTTTTTAACCAGGTTTAAGACAATTTCCTGGTTTCCCCTTCCAAACAGATTAAAAACACCCAAAACCAAACCCATAGTCCCATCGGGTTTCCAAGGTTATAATCTTTACAGAAGCAGTCTGCCCCATCTTTCTCCTGCAAATTGGCTGGTGGGTTCCAATCACCAACTTTTTGGTTAGCAGTCCAGCATTTAACCACTGCACAACCAGGGCTCCTTTCAAACAGATCATTGCCCTTAAGCTTCTTCCAAAAAGAATTCTGGTGTCAACTCTAGTATTAACCCATATGGCTGATTTGTGGGAAGGGTGGCAAAAAAGCCCTTTACCGCTACATCTCTCAGCCACCAGTTTACTGTCGCACTTGATGTTTTTTTTTCTTTCCCCTATTACGGTGTCTGCATCCTTTAAAAAATGGTTCAAAGAGCAAAAATTTTACTTATTAACATATTACCTTATTAGCACCAAATAATTGTTGTTCGTTGCCATCTATTCCAGTCCCGCTATGGCAGCCCCATGTACGATAGAACAAAATGTTGCCTGATCCTGCACCATCCTCATGATAGTTGGTACGTTTGAGTCCATTGTTGTGGGCACTGTGTATTTTGAGTGCCTTTCAATCTAAGGGTTCATCTTCCAGCACTATATCAGACAATGTTCTGTTGTGATCCACAGGGTTTTCACTGGCTAATTTTCGAAAGTAGATTGCTTGCCAGGCTTTTCTTCCTAGTCTGTCTTAGCCTACAAGTTTCACTGAAACCTGTCACCATGGGTGACCCTACTGGTATTTGAAATACCGATGGCATAGCTTCCAGCATCATAGCAACACGCAAGCCACCACAGATGATGAACTGATAGATGAGTGGTGGAGCAGCAAATAACATGGTACTTTTTATTCCGGTTTTTGAGAGGCAATATTGTTCAAAGAAAAGACCTCTCCTCTGAGGAGACATGAAGGGAAGAGAACTAACATTAATATAGCCCTTAAATCGTGCCAAGTACTATGCTACCATCTTTAAATATGCTGTTATTTAAAGATTCTTTTATTTAGTTTTTGTTGTTGTTCAGAATATATGCTACAAAACATATACCAATTCAACAGTTTCTACATGTGCAGTTTAATGACATTGATTACATTCTTCAAGTTGTGCAACTATTCTCACCCTCCTTTTCTGAGTTGTTTCTCCCCCGTTAACATAAACTCACTGCCTCATAAGTTTCATAGCTAATCTTTCCAATTGCTGTTGTCAGCTTGATCCCATATAGATAGTTCTGGCTTGCTGAAAGTGAAGAGGACTTGAACTACTTACTGATGAAAATCAAAGACTATAGCCTTCAGTATGGATTGCACCTCAACATAAAGAAAACAAAAATCCTCACAACTGGACCAATAAGCAACATCATGTTAAATGGAGAAAAGATTGAAGTTGTCAAGGATTTCATTTTACTTGGACTACACTCAATGCTCTTGGAAGCAGCAGTCAAGAAATCAAATGACATATTGCATTGGGCAAATCTGCTGCAAAAGACCTCTTTAAATTGTTCAAAAGCAAAGATGTCACTTTGAGGACTAAGATGCTCCTGACCCAAGCCTTGGTATTTTCAATCACCTCATATGCATGGACAATGAATAAGAAAGCTGGACAATGAATAAGGAAGACCGAAGAAGAATTGATGCCTTTGAATTCTGGTGTTGGTAAAAAATGTTTAATATGCCATGGACTGCCAGAAGAATGAATAAATCTGCCTTGGAAGAAGTACAGCTAGAATGTTCTTTAGAGACAAGGGTAGCAAGACTTTGTCTCATGTACTTTGGATGTGTTATCAGGAGGGACCAGTCCCTGGAGAAGGACATCATGCTGGGTAAAGTAGAGGGTCAGTGAAAGAGAGGAAGACCTTCAACAAGATGAATTGACACAGTGGTTGCAAACACAGCAATGATTGTGAGGGTGGCGCAGGACTGGGTAGTGTTTTGTTCTGCTGTACATAGTGTTGCTTTGAGAGAACTGACTCCACGGCTCCTAACAACAACAACATGTTCTTAAACTAGCATAATGCTCAAGGGAGATTTTTTGTTTGTTTGTTTTTACTAGTTAAGCTAAACTAATGTTTGGTTTTAAGAAGACTTCAGAGAATATTTTTGGTTGAAGGTTTAAAGATTATCTCAGGACATTAGTTTCAGGAATTCATCCTGCCTCCATGGCTGAAGTCCATGAGAATTTGAAGTTATTTCCTGAATTTTTCCCTTTTGATCAGGATTCTTCTATAGAATCTTTGATCAAAATATTCAGTAATGTAAGAGGAGCACCAATCCATTCTTCTGGTCTCCTGGCAAAAGAGGTAGTTATTTATGGAGGCAATTAGCCACACATTCCACTTCTTCCTCCTATTCCTGACATTCCTTCTTCATCTGTTGCTCCAGGTGAATTGAGACCAATTGTTGTGTCTTCGATGGCAGCTTGCAAACTTTTAAGACCCCAGGCACTACTCAAAACAATCTTATCTGACAGGGCTCGTTATTGCTCTATTACAGATGAAGAAACTAGACCCAGTAGGGCTAGATGACTTTACTAAGGTCGTTTCACACTGCGGGGAGAGAGTCCGGATGTGTCGTTCAGCCTGTTGTTATTATTGAATGCTGCAGAGTCGATTCTCACTCACTGCCACCCTGTAGGGCAGAGTAGAATTGCCGCATAGGGTTTCCTAGGCTCTTCATGGGAGTAGATCACCAGGTCTTTTCTCCTGAGGGGCTGTTAGATGGGTTTGAACCACCAAACTTTCCGTTAGCAGCCGAACACTTACCTATGGTTAATTTAGAAATAGGGATGTGGAAGCTGGAGTGCTTTCGACTGCAAAATCAGGCCAAGTATGGAATAGACAGGAAAGATATTAAGTGTCTTCAGGTTCAAAAAAGTCCTTAGTGTCTGTCAAAAGTGGCACAATGTAGGTGATGAGCAAGCAGATAGTCAAATGGTAGGCCAGGTACTGAGGTCAAACTCTGGGGAAGTCAGGAAAATAGCCATTGAGTGACTGAGATTCTTGACAGGGAATGCTTTCCTGGACCTGGAATGAAAGTAGGATTCTAGACATGGAAGACTAAGGTGTTAGCAGAATGTAGGGGCTATAAGATTCCAATGGAATTTACTTTGCAATCTGGAATTAGTGCAGAAAAAAATGTAATGTTCTGAAATAATCACAAACAATGATCAGGACAGTATGAAAAAATAGCCAGAGCCCTAGACCAAGAAAGTCTAGGGACTAGCTGAGTGATCTTGGATAGATTATCATAACCTCTCTGTGCCTCAATTTCCTGTCCTGTAAAATGAGGAAGTTGGACATGAACCCCAACATTCCTTGGTTGCTGAAAGTGAAGAAGACTTGAACCACTTATTGATGAAGATCAAAGATCACAGCCTTCAGTGTGGATTACACCTCAATGTAAAGAAAACAAAAGTCCTCACAACTGGACCAATAAGCCACATCATGATAAATGGGGAAAAGATTGAAGATGTCAAGGATTTCATTTTACTTGGATCCAGAATCAGCACCCAATGGAAGCAGCAGTTGAGAAATCAAAAGATGCATTGCATTGGGCAAATCTGTTGCAAAAGACCCCTTTAAAGTGTTAAAAAGCAAAGATGTCACCTTGAAGTCTAAGGTGCGCCTGATCCAAGCCTTGGTGTTTTCAACCGCCTCATATGCATGTGAAAGCTGGGATGTAAATAAAGAAGACCTAAGAAGAAAATTGACACCTTTGAATTGCGGTGTTGGCAAAGAATATTGAATATACCATGGATTGCCAAAAGAACGAACAAATCTGTCTTGGAAAGAGTACAACCAGAATGCTCCTTAGAAGCAAGGATGAGGAGACTATGTCTCACATACTTTGGACATGTTATTAGGAGGGATCAGTCCCTGGAGAAGGACATCCTGCTTGGTAAAGCAGAGGGTCAGTGAAAAAGACGAAAATCCTCAATGAGATGAATGGACACAGTGGCTGCAACAATGGATTTAAGCATAACAACAACTGTGAGGATGGCCAGGACCCAGCAGTGTTTCATTCTATTGTACATAGGTACATCAAGTCAATGAGGCAGAATTGACTTGATGGCACCTAACAACAACAACATTCAATGGAGATGATTGAGAGATTTCCTAACCAGAGAAGTACATATTTGCTCCATTCATTACAGATTTTAGACCATCTGGAAACCTGCACATTGCCTTAAGTTACTCTAAGTAAGTTTCCATGTAAGATTTCAATTCTACTAGAAAAAAAAAAAATTGAAAAGCACTTGAACTGATGCTATTAGGGACTGTTTCAATGAGATGAAGACACAAACTAGGATTATCTTTCCAGCAAATAACCCAACGGCAAGTGAGTTGTAAATGTTTTACTGATAACATTTGAGAGCCTCTGGAAACCCTGGTGGTGTAGTGGTTAAACGCTATGGCTGCTAACCAAAAGATTGGCAGTTCGAATCTTTGAGGCGCTCCTTGGAAACCCTGTGGGGCAGTTCTACTCTGTCCTATAGGGTCGCTATAGGGTTTCTGTGAGTTAGAACCGACTCGACGGCAATGGGTTTGGTTTGGCGTGAGTTTCGAGAGCATCTTGTGAGCAAAGTGCCTAAGTACCTTAAGTAAAGGAATTAATCAAATATTTGGATTTTTTATCAACATAAATTATATTTATTGTGATGCATAAATGTATTTATTATTGTATTTTATAATATAAAGTAATATATTATGACAGACATTTAAAAAAATAGAGATAAGCATAAAGAAGAAAATGGAAATTGCGTAGATACCTGTAACCCGGAGATAACAATTGTCACCATTTTGTTTATTTTCCTCTAGTCCTTTTTCTATGTGTAAGTCTGGGTACACATATAAAAAAAAAATTTTTTTTTTTTATACATACATACATATACATATGTATATATATGTGTATATGGGCCCTGGTGGCGCAGTGGTTAAGCATTTGATTGCTAACCAAAAGGTTGGCATTTCTAATCCACCAGCCGCTCCTTGGAAACCCTACGGGCAGTTCTACTCCATCCTGTAGAGTCACTAGGAGTCAGAATTGACTTGACAGCACTGGTGGTGTCTTTACCTGGTTTTGGTATGAAGGTTATGCTGGCTTCATAGAATGAGTTTGGGAGCATTCCTTCCTTTTATGTGCTCTCAAATAACCCTTCATAGTAGTGGTGTTACCTCTTCTCTGAAGGTTTGGTAGAATTCTACAGTGAAGCCATCAGGGCCAGGGCTTTTTTTTGTTGGAAGTTTTAAAATTACTTTTTCATTCTCTTCTTATTTAGTTGTTCTACCTCTGTTTGTGTTAGTTTAGGAAGGTAGTGTGTTTCTAGAAATTTATTCATTTTCTCTAGGTTTTCATTTTTGTTAGAGTATAATTTTTCTAACATTCTGCTATGATCCTTTTAATTTCATTTGGGTCTTTCTGATATCGCCCATCTCATTTTTTATTCAGGTTGTTGGCTTCCTCTCCTGTTTTTCTTTTGTCAGTTTGGCTAGTGGTTTACAGATTTTGTTAATCTTTCCAAAGAACCAGCTTTTGGTCTTGTTAACTCTTTCTTTTTTTAATTGTACTTTAGATAAAGGCTTACAGAACAAACTAGTTTCTCATTAAACAGTACACATATTGTTTTATGACTTTGGTTAACAACCCCATGACATGTCAACACTCTCCCTTCTCAACCTTGGGTTCTCTGTTACCACCTTTCCTGTCCTCTCCTGCCTTCTAGACCTTGCCCCTGTGCTGGTTTGCCCCTTGAGTCTCATTTTGTTCTATGGGCCTGTCCACTCTTTGGCTGAAGTGTAAACCTCAGGAGTGACCTCATTACTGAGCTAAAAGAGTATCTGGGGGCCATACTCTCAGGGTTCCTTCAGTCTCTGTCAGGCCAGCAAATCTGGTCTTTCTTTTTGTATTAGAATTTTTTTCTACATTTTTCTTCATCTCTACATTGTGACCCCTGTCAGAGCAGTCAGTCGTGGTAGCTGGGCACCATCTAGTTACTGGACTCAGTCTGGTGGAAGCCATGGTAGACGTGGTCCATTAGTCCTTTGGACTAATCTTTCTCTCGTGTCATTAATTTTCTTCATTGTTCCTTACTTTTAAAGGGATGAGACCAGTGGAGTATCCTACATGGCCACTCACAGGCTTTTAAGACCCCAGACGCTATTCACCACAGCAGAATGTAGAACATTTTCTTTATAAACTATGTTATGCCAGTTGAGCTAGATGTTCCCCGAGACTGTGGTCTCCACAGCCCTCAGCCCAGCAATTCAGTCCCTCAGGGAGTTTGGATGTGTCTATGGAGCTTTTAAGACCTTGCCTTGTACAAGTTATGCTGGCTTCCCCAGTATTATGTATTGTCTTACCCTTCTCCCAAAGTTTCCCCTTTTCTATTGCCTATTTAGTGTTTTTCCATCCCCATCCCTCAGCTTCCTTGTAACCATCAAAGATTGTTTCTTTTTGTGTGTAAACCTTTTCATGAGTTTTTAGAGTAGTGGCCTCATACAATATTTGTCCTTTTGTGATTGACTTATTTCACTCAGCATGATGCCCTCCAGATTTATCCGTGTTATGAGGTACTTCACAGACTCATCGTTGTTCTTTAACGTTACATAATACTCCGTTGTGTGTATGTGCCACAGTTTGTTTATCCATTTATCTTTTGATGGGCATCTAGGTTGTTTCCATCTTTTTGCTATTGTGAACAATGCTGCCATGAACATCGGTGTGCATATGTCTATTTGTTTGACGACTCTTATTTCTCTTGGATATATTCCTAGGAGTGGGATTGCTGGATTATATGGTATTTCTATTTCTATCTTTCTAAGGAAGCACCGTATCGTTTTCCAAAATGGTTGTATCATTTTGCATTCCCACCAGCAGTGCATAAGAGTTCCTATCTCCCTGCAGCCTCTCCAGATTTGTTATCTCCTGGTGTTTTGAGATGATATCTTATTACGGTTTTGATTTGCATTTCTCTAATGGCTAGTGATTGTGAGCATTTCCTCATGTGGCAGCTTGAATGTCCTCTTTGGTGAAGTGTGTCTTCATGTCCTTTGCTCATTTTTTAATTGGACTATTTGTCTTTTTGTTGTAAAGATATCAAATTTTCTTGTGGATTTTAGAGATTAGACCTTTGTCTGATTTGCAATAGCCAAAAAAGTTTTCCCAGTCTGTAGGTTCTATTTTTACTCTTTGAGTGAAGTCTTTTGATGAGCATAAGTATTTAATTTTTAAAAGATCCCAGTTTTCTGGAGTCTGTGTGTTGTTGGTTGTGGTTTGTATCCTGTTAATGCCATGTATTAGGGCCTCTAGCATTGATCATTTTTTTTTTTCTTCTATGAATTTCATAATTTTTGAGTTTATATTTAAGTCTTTGATCCATTTTATGTGAGTTTTTGTATATGGTGTGAGGTATGGGTCCTGTTTAATTTTTTTTGGCAGGTGGACATCTAGATTTGCCAGCACCATTTGCTAAAAAGACTATCTTTTCCCCGTTTGATGGCCTTTGGGCCCTTGTCCAAGATCAGGTCACCATAGGTGAATGGATTTACATCTGGGTTCTCAATTCTGTTCCATTGGTCAATGTATCTGTCATTTTACCAGTACCAGGCTGTTTTGACTACTGTAGCTGTATAGTAGGTTCTGAGGTCAGATAGCGGGAGTCCTCCTCCTTTATTCTTCCTCTTCAATAGAGCTTTACTTATCCAGGGCTTCTTCCCTTTCCATATAAAGTTAATGATGAGTTTTTCCACCTCTTTAAAGAATGTTGCTGGTAGTTGGATCAGGATTGCATTGTACTTGTAAATTGCATTGGGTAGAATTGTCCTTTTCACAATGTAGAGTCTATCCATGAGCATAGTATGTCTTTCCATTTATGTAGATGTCTTTTGGTTTCTTGCAGTAGTGTTTTGTAATTTTCTTTGTACAGGTCTTTTACATCCCTGGTTGGATTTATTCCTAAGTATTTCATTTTTTTAGGGGCTATTATAAATGATGTTTTTTCCTGGTTCCCTTTCATCATTCTCTTTATTGGTGTATAGGAATCCAACTGATTTTTGTGTTTATCTTGTATCCTGCTATCTGCTGAATCTTTGTATTAGTTCCAGTAGTTTCCTCATGGAGTCTTTTCGGTTTTCTATGTATAGTATCATATCATCTGCAAATAGGGACACTTAAACTTCTTCATTACCAATTTGGATGCTCTTTATTTCTTTTTCTTGCCTTATTGTTCTAGCTAGGACTTCCAGGACAATGTTAAATAGGAGTGGTGATAAAGGGCATGCTTGTTTTGTTTCTGCTCTCAAGGGGAGTGGTTTCAGCCTCTCTCCATTAAGAATGATGCTGGCATTGGTTTTCCATGGATTTTGCTTATTATATTGAGATATTTCCCTTCTATATGTATTTTATTGACAGTTTTTTTTTTTTTTTTAAATCAGGAATGGATGTTGGACATTGTTGAATGCCTTTGCTGTGTCAATTGAGATGATCATGTGATTATTTTCTTTACTTTTATTTATGTGGTGGATTTCATTGATTGATTTTCTAATATGGAACCATCTTCGTATACCTGGTATGAACCCTACTTGGTCGTGGTGTATTATTTTTTTGATATGATGCTGAATTCTATTGGCTAGAGTTTTGTTGAGAATTTTTGCATCTATATTCATGAGAGACATTGGTCTGTAATTTTCTTTTTTTGTGGTGTCTTTCCCTGGTCTTGGTATCAGGGTTACGCTAGCTTCATAGAATGAATTCAGAAGTATTGGTTCCTCTTCTATGTTCTGAAAAAGTTCCGAGTAGTACTGGTGTACACTCTTCTCTGAATGTTTCACAGGATTCTCCAGTGAAGCCATCTGGTCTAGGTCTTTTTTTTGTTGGGATTTTTTTTATTACCTTTTTGATCTCTTCTTTTTTATGGTTCTGTTCATATTTTCAACATCAACTTGTGTTAGTTTAGGTAGATAGTATGTTTCTAAAAATTTGTCCACTTCATCTATGTTTTCAAATTTGTTGGAGTATAGTTTTTCAAAATACTCTGTTATGATCCTTTTTATTTCAGTTGGGTCTGTTGCAATGTCCCCCATTTCATTTCTTATTTGAGTTATTTGTATCCTCTCCTGTTTTTCTTTTGTCAGTTTGGCCAGTAGTTTGTCCATTTTGTTGATCCTTTCAAAGAACTTACTTTTGGTTTTGTTGATAGTTTCTATTGCTTTTCTATTCTCTATTTCATTTATTTCTGCTCAGATCTTTATCATTACCTTTCTTCCAGTGGCTGTGGGCTTCTTTTGCTGTTCTCTTTCTCTTCGTTCATGTTGTGTAACTAATGTTTTGATTTTGTCCCTTACTTCTTTTTTGATGTGTGAATCTATTGCTATAAATTGATCTCTGAGTACTGCCTTGGCTATGTCTCAAAGGTTTTGGTACGGTGGGTTTTCATTCTCATTTGATGCTAGGAATTTTTTAATTACATTTCTAATTTCTTCTATTACCCTGTGGTTTTTAAACAGGGTGTTTTTCAGTTTCCCTGTAATGGTTTTTTTTTTTCCCTTGCTCTTCATGTTGTTATTTTCTACTTTGATGGCATTGTAGTCAGAGAAGATACATTGTAATATTTCAATTGTTGGATTTTGTTGAGGGTTGCTCTGTGGCCTAAGGTGTGGTCCATTTTGGAGAATGTTCCATGTGCGTTGGAAAAGAATGTGTACTTTGCAGCTGTTGGGTGGAGTGTTCTATATATCTTTATGAGGTCAAGTTGACTGATTGTGCTCTTTAGCTCTTCCGTATCTTTGATGAGTTTCTTTCTAGGTGTTCTGTCCTTTACCAAGAGTGGTGTGTTGAAGTCTCCTACTATTATTGTGAAACCGTCGATTTCTCTTTTCAGTGCTGTTAGAGTTTATTTTATGTATTTTGTAGCCCTGTCATTGGGTGGGTAGATGTTTATTATGGTTAAGACTTCATGATGGATCGTTACTTTAATCATTATATAGTGCCCTTCTTTGTCTTTTATGGTGAATTTTGTTTCAAAGTCTATTTTATCTGAGATTAGTATTGCCATTCCTGCTGTTTTTTGGTAGTTATTTGCTTGGTATTTTTTTTCCATCTTTTGATTTTTAATAAATTTACATCTTTGTTCCTAAGGTGCATCTCTTGTAGACAACATATTGATGGACCCTGTTTTTTTATCCATTCTGTCACCCTCTGGCTCTTTATGGGAGCATTTAGGCCTTTTACATTCACTGTAATTATTGATAGGTGTGAGTTCATTGCTATCATTTTTTAGTGCTTTTTCTGTGGTGCTAACTTTTTCTTTTTTCCTCTTACTCTCCTGTGCTGAATTCCTTTTGTTTGTAGATTTAAAAAAAAAATTCTTTTGTTTTTGTAGATTTTGTTTTTGCTGAGACTTTATGTTTTTCTTCTTTATTTTGGTGGGTAGATTTGCTAACTTTCTGCATGGTTACCTTGAAATTTACCCTTATCTTCCTAGGTTTCAACTAGTCTATTATTACTTGGTATCGCCTTGCCTTCCTTTCCATTAGAAAGTTCTATACCTACACTGTTTATTCCCTCTTTTATTGTTTTGATGTTGTTGTCATTTACAGATTAACCTCTCTGGTTCCCTGTTGTAATTCTTTTGGTTTCAGATAGTCCTTTCTCAAGTTCATGTCCTAGATTTTTATCTGACTGGTACTATCTTGCATCCTAGATTCAGGCTGTGGTCTGATGTTGTTTGTTCTGAAACTGAAGGGCTCTCTTTAATAATTCTTGTAAGTTTGGCTTGGTTTTTGCGTATTCCCTTAATTTCTGTTTTTCTCTAAATGTCCTAATTTCACCATCATATTTGAATGAGAGTTTTGCAGGATATGTTATTCTTGGTTGGCAATTTTTTTCTTTCAAGGTTTTATATATGGCATTCCACTGCCTTCTTGCCTGCATGGTTTCTGCTGAATAATCAGAGCTTAGTCTTATCATTTCTCCTCTGTATTTGACTTTTTGTTTTTCTTGAGTTGCTCTCAGGATTTTTTCTTAGTCTTTTTTTTTTTTGGTTTTAGCAAGTGTGATTATGATATGCCTTGGTGTTTTTCTTTTGGGGTCTATTCTATATCAGGTTCATTGAGTTTCTTGGATGGTCAGCTTTCATGATATTAGGTAAGTTTTCTGTCAACAATTCAATGATTCTGTGTTTACCATTTTCTCTCCCTGTTCTGGAACCCTGATCACTCATGAATTTTTGTTTTTGATTATATCCCACATCATTCTCACAGTTTTTTAATTTTTCTTCATTCTTTTTCCTGATTTTCCCTCAAACAGAGTTGTCTCCAAGTGTTTGTCTTCAATTTCACTGATCCTGTCTTCCATCATTTCAAACCTGTTCCTCAGCCTTTCTATGACACTGCACATTTCTGAAATCTTGTTGTTTATCTTTTGGATTCCTTAATTGTTGTTTTTGTATGATTTCTACTTGTGAATTTATTTTGGCATTTTGTTCCTGTATTATTTTCTGAATTCTTCCATTTTTTGTCTGTATTTTCCATGAATTTGTCTGCCTTTTCCATAAATTTGTCTATTTTTTCCTCATTTTTGTCTGCTTTTTGCTTCAACTTTTGGATAGCTCTGAATATTAGAGATTTGAATTCTGTGTCATGTAGTTCTACTGCCTTTTCTTCTACTGGAAAGTCATTTGGTGTTTTATTTTGGACACCTACTGGAACCATCCTGTCCTGCTTTTTTATGTTTTTATAGTGTCTGCTGTCTTTGGGACATTCAGTAATTTTCTTTGTGTCTTGATTGTACAGCTGTTTGTTTCATCCTGCTTTTTTGTTTTGTTTCATCCTGCTTTTTTGTTTTGTTTCA
Source organism: Elephas maximus indicus (assembly GCF_024166365.1). Taxonomy (NCBI): domain Eukaryota; kingdom Metazoa; phylum Chordata; class Mammalia; order Proboscidea; family Elephantidae; genus Elephas; species Elephas maximus. Next base: position 75,153,780 of record NC_064822.1, read on the forward strand.
TTATGTCTGAGCAGGCACGCCATGCTTTCTTTGTTCTTTGCTCATCTGTGGTCATGTTACTTTTCATCTCTGTGTCCAAGTGCAGGGTCAGTCACTCAGCTATGGTGCAGCAAGGCAGGTCCAGCTGAAGGGGACAAGCTGGGATATGTTGTTGTGCTATGTACTAGGGCCAATAGGCTGGGCTGGGAATCAGTGCTGGGCAGGTTCTGGTAGGCTGTGCCTTTGCTGCTTGGGGGTGTGATGTTCTATGCATGGTGTAGGTAGGGAGGAAGGAGGGGGGAGGTTGTGATGTGTGGAGGTAATAGGGGTATGGGAAAGAGGAGAGAGAAACAGGAGCCAAAAAGAAACAAAAAAGAGTGTTAAGGGAACTTGCTGTTGGAGTGGAGAGATAAGAAATCCAGCAATGGAGAAAAACAAAAAGGAAAAGAAAGAAAGAAAAAAAAACTAGATAAAAATTTGTTAAAAAAAGAAAAGAAAAGCCCCCAGGGGTCCTAACAGTGTGGCTGCCAACACTGAGGAAGTGGCTCCCAGGCTGGACAGTATAGCCTGGCTAGAGGAAGTATAGATGTCACACAGTGCCAGTTATTCAGGAGACAGGAAAAGAAGGTGAGTATAGAGAGACGAGAAATGAGAATGAAGAAAAACAGATAGGAAACAAGAAAGAATAAAGAAATGCCCCCAGGGGCTGTGCAGATTACGGAACTGTCTCCTAATCTGTGCAGTGCAGCCTGGCTAGAAGGGCCTCCCAAACCATGAAAAGAAAAAGAAGACAAACAACCAAAAAAAGCAAAACGAAGAAAAAAAAAAAATCAATGGTGATCCCACCTGTGTGGTGTCGCAGGCTGGGAGAGTGATTTCCCAGTCAAGTGGTGCTTCACAGCCTTTGAAGAAGAAGCAAAGATGGTACGTGGAGCCAGGTGTCCAAGAGAAAGTAGGGAGAGGTTGTGGGAGGCATGGAGAAAGCCAAGAGAAATAGAAAAATGGAAAAAAGCAATACCTCCAAAAGACAAATGGCACTCAGGGAACTGACCTGTGTGACCAGGGTGAATCCAAGGGTCCCAGGGCTGGAGCAGTTGCCTCCCAGACAAGAAACTGTGGCCGGCAGGAAGGAGAGGAGGCTGAATGGGGGGCAGAAGAAGGGTGGGGTTTAGGAAAATGCGTATCGCTGGTTACTGGGTGATGTCTTCTGCTGGAAACTTTGTGAAGCTGGTTTCCTGTAGTCCCTGTCTGCCGATCTCTGATGTGGGCAGGGTGGATCCAAATGGCATGGATGCTGCTCTTCCAGGCCTGTCAAGCCACCCCAACCAGCCAGGAAGCATAGAGGTAGAGCAGTGGGGAGAGAATGCGGTGTAGGAAAGTATGTATCGCTGGTTACTGAGTGCTCTGTCTCCTGCTGGGAGCTTCGTGAAACGGCTTTCCCATGCTCCCTGTCTGCTGATCTCTAACAGGAGTCTAAGATGGCGAATCCATGCTGCATTATCTGATAGGGGACCTTGCCACATATCTCTCATCACTCTCTGTTCTCTGTCAGTTTCTTATTCTATATGGTGTTTGGCTGAGTTCTTTATCTCTTCATTTGACACTTTGGGCTACAGGAATGACGTTTGTCTCTGTTTTACTTAGTCTTTCGGGTCTTTGCTGTGGAGGGATGCTGTGGTGGTACTGTCTTTGGAGCCATGTTGGCCAGAAGTCATTGTTAACTTTTTCAATTGTTTTTCTATTCTCTATTTCATTTAATTCTGCTCTAATTTTTATTATTTGCTTTCTTCTGCTGCCTGAGGGCTTCTTTTGCTGCTCTATTTGTTTGAGTTGTAGGGTTAATGCTTAGATTTTGGTCCTTTCTTTTTGGATGTGTGTGTTTATTCCTATAAATTGACCTCTGAGCACTGCTTTTGCTGTGTGCCAAAGGTTCTGATAGGATGTGTTTTCACCCTCTTTTGATTCTATGAATTTCTTTATTCTGTCTTTAATTTCTTCTCTAACCCAGTAGTTTTTGAGCAAGGTGTTATTCAGTTTCCATGTGTTTGATTTTTTTCCTTGATTTTCTGCTATCAATTTCTATTTTTATGGCTTTATGGTCAGAAAAGGTGCTTTGTAATATTTTGATGTTCTGGGTTCTATTAAGGCTTGCTTTATGGCCTAATATGTGGTCTATTCTGGAGAAAGTTCCATGCACATTGGAAAAGAATGTATACTTGGCTGCTGTTGGCTGGAGTGTTCTATATATGTCTATGAGGTCAAGTTGGTTGATTGTGGCATTTAGATCCTCCGTGTCTTTATTGAGCTTCTTTCTGGATGTTCTGTCCTTCACTGAAAGTGGTGTGTTGAAGTCTCCTACTGTTAATGTGGAGCTGTCTATCTCTCTTTTCAATGCTGTTAGAGTTTGTTTTATGTATTTTAGAGCCCTGCTGTTGGGTGTATAAATATTTGTTATGGTTATGTCCTCCTGGTGTACGGCCCTTTAATCATTATATAGTGTCCTTCCTCAATGTTTGTGGTGGATTTTACTTTAAAGTCTATTCTGTCAGAAATTAATATTGCCTCTCTTGCTCTTTTTTAATTGTTGTTTGCTTGATATATTTTTTTCTATCCTCTGGGTTTTTGTTGTCTTTAAGTCTAAGGTGTGTTTTTTGTAGGTAGCATATAGATTGATCGTGTTTTTTAATTCATTCTGCTTCCTGTCTCTCTATGGATTCTTGTTGCCTATTTGTCATTATGCTCTTCTCTAATCTTCTTAAGTTCCTCTATTGCTGTGTCTGTGTGATTCTTGGCTTGTTCTGCTTTTTGCCTGATCTACTTCCTGAAGAGTTCTGTATATTAATCTGTTGTATTCTCCTTCCAGTAATTCCAGGAAATTCTCTTCATCTGGATGATTTCTTGATTCTTTGTTTTGGGAGCTTGCTGAAGTCATCATGGTCTGTTTCTTTATGTGATTTGGTATTGACTGTTTTCTCCAAGCCACCAATAAGTTATTGTATTTATTTATTTTATGTTTGCTTAGTGTGTCCTAGCTTCTTGTTTTGTTTTGATATGCCCAAATAGGCTCCTCGTGGGAGCTAGCTTGATTATTGGTGCCTTTGAAGCTCTAACGTCCTGTTACCAGGTGGTTAGAGCTGTTACCAGGTATGTGAGCCCAGGAGTCCAGTTACTTTTCTTGTCTGGATTCAATTCAGGTGTCCAGGTAGTTGGTCACCAATTGTGTGGTGCAGGCTCTCACCTACAGTCCTAGGTGGGCAGGGGTGATTGGTGTAGGCACAGGTATCTGGCTGCAGTAAGGGGTCACATGCTGAGCAAGGCAGAGGGCTGACAGCCACTCCTTAGTGTCTGTGAGGAAAACATGTCCCTGTTCCCTAGAGCACATATGTGGGTGGGTTTTGTAGCTGAACTGTGGGCACCCAATTTTGTTGGCTGTAAGAACTAGGAAGCACCACTTATTTTTGGACTTCTGTCATGGGTGTCTATGTGTCATTTGTTGAGCCACCAGTCCTCAGGCCTCTGAGGTGGGTAGGTGAGGACCCTGCTTAATAGGCAGAGTCGTGTCAAATGTCATGAACCTACCTTTCCACCACGTAGCTGAAACAGTTGAAGTTAGACTTCAGGTATATACCCTGTTGTACTGTGCTAATAAGGGCCTACACTGTTGAAATGGGCTCACACTTGTCTATGCCGGGGCGAAAGTCATTGAAAGTCTGTAGACCCTTTATGCCTGTGCCTAGGCAAAGGAGCTCTACCTGCCCTGAGTTCTCAGTTTAGGTGGGCTGGCAGATTATTTTTTCCTGTTTGTTAATTTGTTTCCTCTCCAAAACTGGAGGGTGCATGATGGGTCCTACTTCTGGCCCAGGGGACACAGCACTCTCCGAAGCTGGCTCGGACCCAGTGCAGAGCGGGAAGGCGGCAGGTAAGTGGGAGAGAGGTTTTTCCCAAAGGGGTGTTTTTTGATCCGTGTGGTAGGTTAGATGCATATACTTATCTTTTGCTGGTTGAGCGCTGCTTTTCACTGATTCTGGAGGTGTGAGTTGACTGCTGCTTGGTCTCTCCTGATGTGGAAAACACATCCTGAACCCCACTGCTTGCCTCACTGCTGACACCAGTTGATCCTGGCCTGCAGGGTGCTGGTTCCCACTGGGTCAGGTCTTGCAACTCCTCGCTGCTTCTGAATCATCTCTCCTTCTCCCTGTTGCTCAGTCTGATTCCTCAGCTTTGCCTTTGATGTTCAGGGCTCCTAGATTGTCATATGTAATTGATTCAGTTGTTTATTTTTTGGGGTCTTTGTGGTAAGAGGGACCACAAGAAGCATCTTACTACTCCACCATCTTGGCCTCGCCTCCTCAAAGGTGTATTTAACAGGAATCTTAAAATTATAAATCATATTACAAGATAATGTAAACATACCATCCATAAAGGAGGTATTTATAATCTGTTATGAAAGTTCAGCATAGAATGAAATCACTTTTAATTGGGTAAAAGCATCAGAATTGTGGAGAAATAGGCACTTGGTTAGGTCATATTGATTTTAGAAAGATTGATGTGAGAGAGGAGATATTCTCAGATAAGACAATCAGAGGAGAGATATAGCAATGAAAGGGATTAGAGCATGTATGGGTTAATCATCTCCAGATTGAGGATTGAGCAACACATTTAGACTCTCCCTCTATTCTCTGCCTGGCCTGGAATATCATGTACAGTCAAGATATAAATAATTGACCTACTGGTCCTGTCAGAGATTGATTTGTGTCCCCCCAAAAATATGTGTCAACTTGGTTAGGCCATGATTCCCAGTATTGTGTGGGTGTCCTCCATTTTGTGATTGTAATTTTACATCCAGAGGATTAGGGTGGGATTGTAACACTACTCTTACTCAGGCCATCTCCCTGATCCAAGGTAAAGGGAGTTTCTCTGGGGTGTGGCCTGCACCACCTTTTATCTCTCAAGAGATAAAAGGAAAGGGAAAAAAGCAGAGAGTTGGGATCTCATACCATCAAGAAAGCAGCACCAGGAGCAGGATGTGTCCTTTGGACATGGGTCCCTGCGCCTGAGAAGCTCCTTGACCAAGGGAAGATTGAGGACAGGACCTTCTTCCAGACCTGACAGAGAGAGAAAACCTTCGCCTGAAGTCGATACCCTGAATTTGGACTTGTAACCTACTAGACTGTGAGAAAATAAATTTCTCTTTGTTAAAGCCATCCGCTTGTGGTATTTCTGTTATGGAAGCACTAGATAACTAAGACAGAATTTGGTACTGAGAGAGTGGGGTGCTGCTCTAGCAGATACCCAAAAATGTGGAAGAGGTTTTGAAACTGTGAATGGATAGAGTTGGGACAGAAGCAGAGGACCAGTGCAGCAGAGAACCTGCAGTGTCAGAGAGGTGGCAGTGACAGAGAACAAGCAGCAGCAGAGCCAGGAGACCAGTGCCAAACAGCACTGGAACCAACCCATGGAGAGAGCTGACTGCCTATGTGCAGGAGGCTTCCTGGCAGAGTGGGGTGCCTCTGGGCACTTATCGGTGGAGCTAGGCTTGCTGACCCACGGAGCACTTATCGGTGGAGCTACAGAGCTTTGGAACACTTGCCCCAGCAGGGAAGATGTGGGCACAAGGCCTGAGAAGGCAAGAGGCCAAGAAACCAGGAAACAGAAGCTGAAGAGACTACACAATAAGTTGAGCTGCCTCAGGCTCAAAAGGTATGGCCATGACCTCAGGGGTTTCAAAAGGTGGAGCCATGGCCTCTGGTGTTTCCAAGGGTGGAATTGCCACACAGATGGATTAGGAGAATTGTGAGCCTAAAGCAGAGGGAGCAGAGTTGCTGACCCAGTGGGCCTGGAAGCTGAAGCCCAGGGCCTAGGGGCCTCCGTTCAGAATCTGCAGTGTGGCCAACACCTAGAGTTTGGAGGGCAGGGCCATTGTGTAAGTTGTCTCAGAAAACAGAGGATTATTTTCAAAGCTTTGAGGGCTAATGTAATGTGTTCTGCTGACTTGCTTGGTACCTGTTACGCCTTCTTTTCCTCCCAGTTTCTCCCATTTGTAATGGAAATGTCTAGCTTGTGCCTGTTCTGCCATTGTACCCTTGGAAGCAGATAACTTGTATTCTGGATTTCACAGATGAAGAGGAATTCTTGGATTTTAGACTTGGAATTAAGACTTTTGCTATGATATGATGGGGTGAATATGTTTTGCATGTTACAAGGATGTGACTTTTTGGGGGCCAAAGGGTGGAATGTCATGGATTGAATTGTGTCCCCCCCAAAATATGTGTCAACTTGGTTAGGCCACGATTCCCAGTATTGTGTATGTGTCCTCCATTTTGTGATTGTAATTTTAGGTTGAGAGGATTGGGGTGGGATTGTAACACCACTCTTACTCAAGTCACCTCCCTGATCCAAGGTAAAGGGAGTTTCTTTGGGGTGTGGCCTGCACCACCTTTTATCTCTCAAGAGATAAAAGGAAAGGGAAAAAAGCAGAGAGTTGGGGACCTTATACCACCAAGAAAGCAGCACTAGGAACAGAGTGTGCCTTTTGGACAGGGAGTCCCTGCACCTGAGAAGCTCCTCGACCAGGGGAAGATTGAAGACAGGACCTTCCTCCAGAGCTGACAGAGAGAGAGAGCCTTCCCTAAAGCCGACGCCCTGGCTTTGGACTTGTAACCTACTAGGCTGTGAGAAAATAAATTTCTCTTTGTTAAAGCCATCCACTTGTGGTATTTCTGTTATGGCAGTGCTAGATAACTAAGACAGGCCCCATAAGCTATCAAAATATTTTGGCATTCCTAAATCATTGCCTACAAGGATTGTGGGTGGAGGGAAGCTCAATGGTGTTAACAGGAAGTGTCTCATCACTGTTAATGTGGAGCCCTTTATTTTAAGATCTCACTTGAAGTGGAAGCAACTCTTCCTATCAGAATGGAAGACTAAATTCACATTGTTCCTATTCCCTTAGAGTAAGGGAACAAAAGAATGTTAATCTACAGAGTTGACAGACACCAATAGCATCATCGCCTACAGCCAGTCGGCACGTAAAGATCATATTGAAAAGAAAAAGCTTTCCATAGAAGTCATATATAGACTACACTATCAGCAAGTGTTGAAGTAAAGATTAAGACTTCACAATAAGGGCTCCATAGCAAGAGGCAGCCAAGGTTTTGTTGGGCAAAGTAGAATACGGCATACAGGAGAAAAGTCCATTTTGAATCAAGTTATTGCCAAGTTATCAAGTTATTGAATGGAGACATTGCCAGTTCCTTCCCACAGAGGGACTGGAACTGTGATCAGAACCTGTTGCGTGTTTACTGTACGTTCGTTTAATCAATACATGGCTTTCCTCAAGAGTCCACTCCATTTTCAACTTGTACGTTGGAGCCTGGCTCAGCATCTCTTTTGATTTTCTGGAGGGAAATGAACTCCCTAAGACTTTAGAGAGAATTGGATACTTTACAATCACCGTATGGAAAAGGGAAATGAGGGTTACCTTACACACTGTGCCCAAAAACTTAATGAAAATCCCCACTAGCTACATCCACTCTCCCTCTGAAGTTCATGTTATTCTCCAGCCACCTCATTTCTTTCACAACCCTTTCTCCAACTATTCCTGCAGCCTTATTGGCTCAGGCTTGTCAACCCTCTGCTCCACTAACAGTCCCCTTTTCTTTTATTTCCTTTCTATCTTATATGTTGTTGTTAGTTGCTGTCGAGTCAACACCAACTCATGGTAACACCATGTACAACAGAAAGAAACATTGCCAGGTCCTGCATCATCTTCATAATCATTGGTATGCTTGAGTCCATTGTTGCAGCCACTGTGTATTTTCAGTGCCTTCCACCTAGGGGGCTCATCTTCCAGTACTATATGGGACAGTCGTCTGTTGTGATCCATAGTTTTCATTGCCTGATTTTCAGAGGAAGATTGCCAGGTATTTCTTCCTAGTTTGTCTTAGTCTAGAAGGTCCACTGAAACCTGTCCACCATGGGTGACCCCGCTGGTATTTGAAATACTGATGGCTTAGCTTCCAGCATCATAGCAGCACTCAAGCCAAAATCATAAGACAAATTGACAGATGTGTGGTTGTCTATCTTATATAAAACCAAAATAAACAAACCTGTTGACATCGAGTCAATTTCAACTCACGGCAACCCTATCAGACAAAATAGAACCGCCCCATAGGATTTCCAAGGAGTGGCTGGTGGATTTGAACAGCTGATCTTTTGGTAGCAGCTGACCTCTTAACCACTCTGCCACCAGGGCTCCCTATTTTATATAAAGCTATTTAAATTCCCTTTTAAGTAGTCATTTTTTCTTTCAGGGTACTATTAAATTGGAAATAAATTTTCCCTGGTACATATTTTATCATTTTACATATATATATATTAAGATTTATCATTTATTTTCAAAATGTCTGCTTAGTGATTCTCAACAAATTTTTCATGCTCTCTGTGCTGTACATGCATGTTACTTCAAAGGCGGTCCCAAGAGCCCAAGCAGCCACAAGACTACTGGGATGAGGACCCCGACCGGTAGCAGTAATCCCACCATGGGTGCTATCTTCATCTAATCCAATTGAATGGTGCACATGAGACATTTGCAGTGTTGAAAAAGTGAAAGCAGCTTATTACAGAAAGCAGATAGCAAACAACAGAAATAGATTTGTGGTTAGCTGGTCCCCCCTTGGGCTCGAGAGGCTGGAGGGGGATGGAGACTCCTCTATGTGTGCCCCACTTTGTCCATAAGAGAGGGATCCCAAAGTCTTGGTACCCGCCTGGTTTTTTACTCCAGGGGTCATGTGACTCACTGAGCTAGACACAGTTGCAAATTTTCTGGCAGCGTTCCCCTTCTTGGATCAATATTTATCTCCTCAGCCCTCTTGCTTATCTGGACAGAACCATCAGGCTTCAGGGTGAGCTGTGGTTTGTCCTGAAGCCTGAGGACACTCGCAAGGTGAGGAACAGATAGGACCAGGAATGGATTACTAAATAAGCAAGGTATACGAGAGCTTATTTGTGCTTATGTACTAATCTGTAGTACAAAATTTCACCTGTTTTCCACCATATCAAAGATTAATCAGGTTAATCCACCCCTGGGTAGGACTATGACTATTGGGCTACCTGAGGACTTACCTTCTGTTCCCTTCATAGAGAGAATCTTGAGTTTAATTAACACCTGTGGGTACTGTTGTAACTGGCCGCAGGTAGATCTTACCTTACTATCACAGTCAGGATTTTGACAAGAACTTGACCAGACCTGGTAAGAAGATCCATTCCATGTCCCAAATACTTTACTTTTACTGCAGTATGACGTGCCCAATAAGGCTAGATAGGTAGACCAGGTTGAAGTCATTGAGTTCCTTAAATTCCAGACAAAGTAGGGAGCCACTAAGGGTTACTAGTGGAGGTGGAACTTGATCCAAGCTGTCTTTGCAAAGTCCAAACAGGCAGTGCTGGGTAGGCTTCATTGTTGGGAAGAGAGGCTAATATTGGAGAATCCAGTTATGAATTTGTAGTAATATTTCTGTGGTCACTAGAAAGGTGTCCTCTGAAGGGAGTCTGAGATAAATCTCCAAGTTCTACCATAGCTTCAATGTACTACAGCTTCCCTTTGTTCTGGACAACTTGATAGTTTTCATTTGCTTTTTCACCTAGGCAGGGAGTACCCTGCAAAGCAGATGTGAGTAGTCTGATCAGTGGAAAGGCAGGACTCCCCTTTTTACTTAACAAATTGGAATTCTGATTTATAACTCAGTAATAATAAATATATTAGTACAAATTTATTCTGGAGAATCTGAACACTTGGCTGGGCCAATAAAACAAAAATCGAATGTTTAAAATATTTTAGTATTGTAATAGCAAATTAAATATTTAATATTTAAAGATAGAGACATCTATAAAACTAAGCATTTCCAGCCAACCCACCTATTAGTCAGCCATGATTCCCAATCTTCCCTTTATTTTTAATTGCCATCTGATATTTTAAGGTCATTTAATCTCTATTCTTTGGTTTTCTAATCTTTAAAAGGGAGATAATACTTGTCCTAAAGTGTTATTTTGAAGATCAAATGATCAGTACAGGAGAAGACATTTAGAAAAAAAAAAAAAGAAGTGTTATAAAAATATAAAGGAATAAAAGATCAGTTTTATAAACAGAAATTGTTTGGCCCTATGTTCCCGAATAGGTCATACTTGGCAGTTTTGAAAGGATGAAAAGTATTTAATTTATATAAAGTATATGTCCCTGCTCATCAATGTTTTCTAAATGTGCTCTACTTCGTAAATTTTGAGAAATATTGGGATTAGATGTGTGATATTTTTAGGACAAAAAATTGAATTGAGTATAAATTTGTAACTCCATAAAAGTTTTATTGAATGGGTGGAAAGGTCCAGCTGAGATGAACCAAATCAGATGTTCTCATTTCTTGGTAAGTTGTTCTTTGCTCATTTTAAAAACAATCCTTCTTAATACCATTTAGTAGTCCCAGTGCCTGAGTCTCCCTCTTCCAGGACATATGCCATTCCTTAACCTTGCTTGAGAAATTGTGCTGTTGCTACGACTGATGCATCTCTTCTAGAAAGAAACAAGCTTTCATTTCTAGGACTGTCAAATCAGGAGCTTTCACAAGAACACAGATTCACTCTATTATTGCACATCATAGAACTCATGCCTGTAGCTTGAAAATAGAAGTCTTTGGTGTAGGCATTTGCTTGTTTGACAGTTCTGTTCTAAAATCTGAAACTAGTGGTACCGTCAAGTGCTGTCTGACAATGGTGTACCAGAGCTTAGTCATGCAAAATAATTACTGTTCACGGTTCCTTAACTGAAGTCAATAGCTCTGTGCAAAACACAACATAATGCAGAGATCTAAAGTTACTAAATCAAAACTGAGAAAAAGGAGAGTTTTAAGCAGGTTTGGCAGGAAAAAATATAGATTCTACAGGATGTACCAAGTGATTTCTTTCAGCCCCCAGAAGGCTCTAATATTTCTATGAGAGGATCCATGATAGAAATGATGGTGACTTTTATTAGTATGTTCTGGTAATTGTTGCCAGTAAGCTTATATGATGTCAAAGAAGCAAAAGCAATTATAGAGATATTAGCAGATGGTGCACAGTGTTTGTTTTTCTGAACTGGAAATAGTATTTTCAGGTTTTCTTCTGTGAATTCAGTGTTACAAACCCTTAATACATCACCTACACTGAAGAGATTGATTAGATTAACTTACATGTATCTTAACTAAATTGTTGGCACTTGAGTGCCTGGACCTTTAATAGGGTCTGTGAGTCAGTGTGGTGGTGTATCACGAAGTGCCTGGAAAAGTCAGCATTAATCCTACAAATGAAGACTTAAGTCTTCATGTTGTTGAAACATTTGCCAGGGAATCCTGGAAAGATTAACTAATGCTATTTGACTGCTTGACTGAAAAAAAAAATCCTTTTTAACCTGTGGTAGACAATCACACTTAAGAATATTTCTCTGCTGTGACAAACAAACAAACATAGCCATCATTTCCCCAGAAGAGGTAGAAACATAGAAATAAAGTAGGATTTCACAAATTCCTCTATGACGTATTTACCTACATTTCCCTTCAACGCTTTCAATCCAGTATTACGGTAGAATTGATAGAGGTAAGTATGTGATTATTTTAGTCTTAATTAATTGCCACCTTTGGCTGAGTTGACGAATTTTTTAAATTACTTTGTTGTTGAGTTATAATTTGTACACAGTGAAATGTGCAGATTTTAAGTGTATAGTTCGATCAGTTTTGACAAATGTATACTACCATGTTACCGATACCTTGAACATTTCCATCACTCCAGAAAGTTCTCTTATGCTCATTTCCAGTCTATCACCATCATCACCTCACTAGAAAAAATCCCTGTTCTGATTTCTACTATCATAGATTAGTCTTGCTTGGTTTTGAACTTGATATAAATGAAATCATACTGTATGTAGTCTTTCGCATGTATTTTCCTTTGCTTAACATAATATTGAGATTCAGTTATGTTATTGAGTGTATCCCCATCCCATTGCCGTTGAGTCGATTCCGACTCAGAGAGACCTTACAGGACAGAACATAATTGCCCCATAGAGTTTCCAAGGAGCCCTGGTGGATTCGAACTGCCGACCTTTTGGTTAGCAGCCATAGCACATAACCATTATGCCACCGGGGTTTCCATTGAGTGCATCAGTTGCTTATTATTTGTTATTGTGATATACTATTTTTGTATGAATATACCATAATTTGTTTTTCCATTCTTCTGTTGGTGGACATTTAATTTCTTCCGGTTTTGGAAATTATGACTAAAACTGCTAAGAACACTCTTGAACAAACCTTTTTGTGGCCATATGTCCTCATTTCTCTTGGGTAAATACCTAGGAGTTAGAGTTGTTGGATAACAGGATGGGTATATGATTATCTTTATAAGAAACTACAGAGCAGTTTTCCTTGTGGTTGTTCCATGTTATACTTTCATAGACAATGTATGAGAGTTCCATTTACTCAACACTCTTGTCAATATTTGATTATGTTTGTCTTTTTAATTCTTGCCATCCTAATGTTTGTGAAGAAGCGTCTCACTGTGGTTTTAATTTGCATATCTCTGGAGATGAATGATATTGAGCACCTGTTCAAGTGCTTATTTTCCATTCATATATCTTCTTTTGTGATGTGGCTGTTCAAATCTTTTGCACCTTTTTCTATTTGTATATTTTTGTCTCTATTATTGTCAGAGGTGTTATGTATTTTGTATACAAGTTTTTTGTCAGATAAATGTATTGGTATTTTCTCCTAGTCTGTAGCTTGCCTATTCATTTTCTTAATGATGTCTTTTGATAAACAAAAGATTTAATTTCGATGAAGTATATTTTATCAATTTTTTTTCTTTTATAATCCTTTTTGTGTCATAAGACATCATTGCCTACCCCGAGGTCATGAAGATATTCTTCTATGTTTTCTCCCAGAAGTTTTATAATGTTAGCCTTTAGGTCTATGATCCACCTTGAATAAATTTTTATGTGTGAGCTAGAAGTCAAAGTTCATTTTTCCATGTGGCTACCCATTTGTGTCAGCTCCATTTGTTGAAAACTTTCCTTTCTCCATTGATAGCTTTGATTCCATTGTTGAAAATCAGTTGGCCAATTAAATGTGATTTTATTTCTGAATTCTATTCTCTTGTTTTTGTCTACTTGTCTATCCTTAACCCCCTTTCCGTACTCTCCTGATTAGCTTTGTGAATTTTATCATTTTCAAAGTCTCGTCCCTCTAATTTGACTAGAGGGACTAATTTTGCCTCTTACAGGTTTTGGGTTCAGGGTTTATTCCAAAAGCTAGCACAACTTCTAAGCTTCTCTGGATCTAAATGTGTCCATCTATAAAATAGGAAAAATAAAAACTCCTTTAAAAGGTTGTTGGGAGAAATAAGCAAATCTAGTACACTACAATTCTAAAGCAATATTTGTATGTTTAAAATACTGTTTATTTTTATTTTCCTTTTTGCTTTTTAATCTTAAGACTTTTTTTTTGTGGATGTTCGCTGAAATCCCAAGAAGGATCTTACACACTTAGTTTCAGATTATAGGAGCCTAGTCTATGAATTAAAAAAACAAACAAACACCTACAATAATTGAAAGGAGTAGTGGGCACCAGTTTTCTCCCACTTAGTTTAGTGGTAATGGCAATCCCTTCTGATATTTCTCCTTTGTCTGTCTAAAAAAGTGGGAACTACTAGATTTATAATACTTCTTTCTTCTAGGTCTTTCTGATTCTGTTTCTGCAATAGGCAGCTCCCTTTTCTTTATTGTGGCATCTACTCTGCTAACGACTTTTGCTGTCCCCACCCCAAATCAATGACCTTTTAAATGGTTTTAATATTTACTGGGGAGTTACTTGTCCTGAAGCTTGGATTGAATTTCCCTGAAAGATTTCTTTATAGGCTTAAAATGGTGGTGAGGAAGAGTTAAAAGTCTGGACTCTTCCCTTTACCTAAACCCAAACAAGCTGAATAATAACTCTTTTTCTCACTCAGCTCAGAGCATATAATAAAGATGAATAGAAAGTGTAACTTCTTTCCCCACCATTTTCTATTTACTGCTCTAGTTAACACCCTATTATCATTCTTACCTCTAAATGGAGGTCTTTTCTTCTACAAGCTTAGTGATTACTTTTTACTTTTTTGGTCTTTGTGCTTACCTGACTGAAAACTCTTGGAGGACAACTGATGGATGTTATCTACCTCCGTCAGATTTTAGAATCAAACCAAGTACTTTGCATAAACTAAATAAATGTTTATTGAATTAAGTGTATTACAGTCAGAGGCTAACATTGTACTGAGCACAGTGTCATTTTATTACGTACGGACAACAATTGTTCATGATTCATTGATAGCAGGAGCGCAGTAAAATTTATTCATTGATTAGTCGCTAGTGTAAATATACTTCATAACTAGAGCATCAGATGAGTCAGTGCCTCCTTTCTTTTCAAAAACATGTTAGAACTGTTCAACTGACAACATATGATAAAATTATTAAAATAATAGCTCTCCTGTATTTTTTCTGTAATGCTAACCTTAAGATTTGGGCTATATCACCTCATAATAAATGAAAAAGTCTTTTATATACTTGTTGTACTAAACTCTCTTGGAGAGAGTTCAGGATGGAATTATTCATCTAAAATTCTGTCCTATTCCAGTGAATGTTACAACCAGATTCTAGTGTACTTTAAAGAGAGTGGTGAATAAATATAGTTTTCAAAAGACACAGACATGAAAATGAAGTACTAATGTGTTCTGATGCTAGATTTTCCTATACTCCTACTGATATTCTTGTGTAGAAATTGTTCTCAGGCCTGTGATTAATTTCTGTTTTCTAAAGCAAACTGGATGTTCTTCCTTTTTTGGTAGAACATGGACTTTCCTATCAAATGCTAGACAGACAGCTAGTCCCAGGAGAATTCTTTAAAACCTAAAGAGAGAACATTAAGCCTTAGAAGGAAGTACAAATATTTTATTTACATGTCGTTGTTGTTGTTAGGTGCTGTGGAGTCGATTCCGACTCATAGCGACCCTATGCACAACAGAACAAAACACTGCCTGGTCCTTCACCATGCTCACAATCATTACGCTTGAGCCCATTGTTGTAGCCACTGTGTCAGCCCACCTCATTGAGGGTCTTCCTCTTTTCCGCTGACCCTGTACTCTGCCAAGCATGATGTCCTTCTCCGGGGACTGATCCCTCCTGACAACATGTCCAAAGTATGTAAGATGCAGTCTCGCCATCCTTGCTTCTAAGGAGCATTATGGTTGTACTTCTTCCAAGACATTAGCAGGTGGTAACGGTGTGAGAAGTATGGCCCTGAAAGAAGTTACATAGATTGCAATCATAAATCCTTATATATTTTAAGATAAACCCACGGTAGATAGACATAAATATTCTTGCAGGGACTAGGAAGCTTGGAAATATCCCTAATCTAGATGTTGATGTTACAATAACAATGCCTTTCTAAAACACTCCTATGAATGTCCCTGTAAAAACACACTAAGCTGATTGTGTAATGAAGGGATCCAGTATAATCTCCCTCAATTACATTTTGGACTCTGAATGCAAGGGGACAGAGTGACAGTTGTTTATTGTCACAAATTTGGCCGATGACATACGATCTTTACTAAACGTTACATTGTTTCCCGCCAGCCTTTTGCCCAGCCCTTGCCGCTAGTGCAGGGACGGTAAAGTTCAATGGAAGGCCAGTTCATCAATATCTAATTCGTATATTTTTCCTAGAGATTTAAATTGTCTATAAAGTTCGAAATTCAACATTAAGTTCGTTTGAATTGCTTCCAGCTGAGTAAAAGTTAACTTCCTTTCCCTTTCTTCGCCACTCCCAACACTGAAATGATCGAGGGTACAGAGTTCCGATACAAACCGCTAGCGTCCCCCTCCCCGTTGAATAGACCCAAAAAACCCGGTGCCGTCGAGTCGATTCCGACTCATAATAGAGAGGATGGCATTAAGGGAATGAGAGCTTCTAAAGGCTCCAAACAGCAAAATTCAAAGGGAACCGGTAGGCAGTGGTTACTCCGGGAGAGAAAAATCAGGCGATTTAGGGGAGGGGCTTGGAGTTCAGTTTAAGCGCCCCAGTGCAAATTAATAGGAAATTAACCGGAGAAGAGGCGGCGCCTGCGTCCCGCCCGCGCAGTAAAACTCAGTGCCCGCTCAACGCGCCTGCCCGGGACTGGTCTGCAGCTTTACTTCTCTTCGGATTCGCAGTACGTGCCCGGGGGTAGGCTGTGGGAGGAGAGGGTGTGGAGAAGGTGGCGGGCCCTAAGGGGAAAGGTTGGTGGAGGGTGTAAGGTTTGAGAGGGCTCCGCCAGCCTGAAAGTTCTTTGCTCCATTTAGCTGCTAAACATTTTCTTTGCAATCTATCACTTCTGAAAGGGAACTGTGTTCCTGTCCTCTTCTAGGTAAGGTTTCCCGTTTGCCAAACTCCAGGAATGAAACTTCAGGGGATACATGTTTTAGTGATGAGTTAATCATTTTTAATTTTCAAACCAAAGTAGCGTCCTGCTTGAAAGGGTCCCTTGAAACTTTTGGAGAGTAAAAGGTACTTGCAAATTGTGGTTTAAGCAGCTTACCTGAGTGGTGCAAATGGTTTATGTGCTCAGCGGAAAGACTGGAGGTTGTAGTCTGCCCAGAGACGCCAGGGAAGAAAGGCCTGGCAATCTCGAAAAATCAGCCACTGAAAACCCTATGAGGCACCGTTTTTCTGTGGCGCACATGGCGTCGCCAGGAGTCCGAATCTACTCCAGGGCAACTGATTTGGTTGTATTTTTGTTTGTTTTTCACCATAAGGGTGTAAAATCCTGCAGCACCTGTGATTTCATGGACATATCAGCCTTTGCACTCATTGAAAGGGAGGTTTGCATCTCTAGGTTCACTTTGATACACAAGAGAATCCGGTGAGTTTTAAAAATAATAATAATAACTGGTACATAATGAAGTGCAGGAGGATGGGAATTAGACCCTGAGATGTTATTATAGAGAGCTGAATGGAGAGCTAAAGGTTGAAGCTCCTTGGGAGGGTTCTCAGCCCACCCTCCCCCCCTCCCCAATCCATCGGAGAAGGAAGCCATGTGGGAGGAATAAAGGAGCAGGGAAGCTTTCTTTGGCAGTTAAGCTATTAGAAATGGTTGCTATCGCTGAGACTGGGGTGGTGAAGAGAGGGTACAAGTAAGTCTTCCAGTCTCCCTGCTTCCTTCTAAACAGTCCCAAGGCCTCTTGGTAGTCCCACCACCGGTTTTATTTTCTTCTCCTTACTTTCTGAGTGGGCTGTAATCAAACATTGCTGAACAGCACTTAAGCCAGTCAAGCCTGGAGTTCTTAGGGGCCTAGCCTGCCTGGAATGCCGGGCTGGGCACACCTTCTGTGTGTGCGGGAGGTGTGGTATGCCGGAAGTCAGGATGGTGCTGGGCTTTGGTGGCTTCTGCTGCTCCCCAGTTAGGAGGACATTGTGCGCAGACCATGTTTGGTAATTTTTTAAAATGGCAAATTGGTCCAAATTTGAGCTTTGTGACAGAGAAGAAAAATTTTTCGAAGAATTTGTTTTAGAGTGGAGTTTTTTCCCCCAAATCTTTGAGCCTGGGAAAGAGAGGGCCAGCACAGTTGCCTGAGAACAGCCTCACCCCACATCTTACCCCCCAGACAACCAGCATTTCCCTCCTCTGGGCTTGGAAGCCCCCTTTGCATGAGACTGCAGTTCCCACACATCCCTTAGGAAATTCTGGAACTGATAAACAGCAACATGGCCACTGAATCCTCCTTTTTCTTTATCTCAGGTATAGCATTCCGTTGGTTTCAAAAGACACAAACTTGCAGAGTCATGGCCTGTGGCTGTAGGCCCAGAATTGCCTTGTGTTTCACAATATTGTGTAGAAAGGCCACACACAGCTGAGAAATAAAGAACTTTGCTCTTTTTGGCCAAGAGCCTGTGAAGGGGAGGGGGGAGGGTTTCACAATTGAGAGCTTGGAAAAAAAAAAAAAAGCCCACACAAGAATGGGATTTCAGAGGAAAAGAGCTTCAGGAGGTGAAAACATCTAGAATTCTTAGCCTTATTAGTGGGTAGCCCACGAGTTAAACAGTGAGAAACCTGAATTCTGGTCCTGGTCCCTCCACTGTGAACTTGGGTGAAATTACTCACTGTACCTCTTTTGGCTTGTCTCCTTATATATAAAAAAGGTGAAGAAAAGTAATTACTTGCTCTTTCTACCATACAGTTTTCAGATGAAGTGTGATAAAGTATGTGAAAACTTTTTGAAAGCTCTAAACTTGTGTCCTCAGCACTTAGAACAGTGCCAAAGTAGGAGCTTATTTGTTTAACAAATGCTTGTATAGCACTTGGAAACTTTGGGTGGTGCAGATGGCTGCTGACTGAAAGGTTGGAGATTCAGGTCCACCTAGAAGCACCTCAGAAGAAGGGCCTAGTGATCTACATCCAAAAAAATCAGCCACTGAAAACCCTATGGAACACAGTTCTACTCTAACACACATGGGGTCCCCATGAATCAGCGTAACTGGTGATTCAGGACTTACCACATCTCAGTGGTTTTCTAAGCACTTTTCATATATCACTTATTTAATCCTTGTAAGAATCCTGTGAGGCAGGAATTACTACTAACCTCGTTTTGCAGGTAAGGTCACAGAGAAGTTAAATAACAGCTAATAAGTGGCAGAGCCGGGATCCACCCAGGCTGTCTAGTTCCAGACCTGTGCTCTCAAGCTCTCTGCTCTGCGTCATCCTTAAAGGCAGTTATGTTTGCATTAGGGCACTGAGCCTTGGTCTCTGGCATGACAGGTGGAGATATTCACTGCTATGCCAACCAATGAATTGATAATAAAATGAACAAAGCACTTTGCAACTACGGTTTATCATTTTAATCATTTATTTTCTGTGATTCGTAATCAGGTTCCCTGTTTTTCTCTGCTTCCTTTCCTAGAGTATTTCTGTCTCATTCCTAGAATACTCAGATCACTTAACATTTCACTTGCTTAATTATGATTGCTACCATACTGCTAGCCTCCCTCCTGGTGACCTCCCTGGTAAAAAGCTTTCAGTAATTGTGTATTTGCCTGCACTGCTCCAGCCATGATAATGGCTTGAATGTTGTGTAACAGGCTCATGGTGACTTACTGACAAATCAGCTTTGGAAGAAAAAAAGTCTGAACTGGCTTTGCCTTAATCCGTGCTATAAATGACTCCAATTCCTTAAAGCTCTCACTGTTACTACTTATTACCCAGCCCTCATGTGTGCTGGGAAGTGGAAGATATTGGTTAGGGGAGGCGGTTCATGGACTTGTAGGGTGTGGTATCAGAAGCTTGGTGTTGGCCCATCTCCCAAAACCACACACAGGGAGTTAAACCGCATCGTTGCTGTTTGAGAAACTTTCTTTGCGAGGCGCACTTTTTATTTGTTTTTCACATTTAAAGAAAAAGCTTCCTACTGCCCTTTCTCCCCAATGGCAGACATCTTTGTGTTCTTTTCCTACCTTCAGTTCTGGAAAGCTTTCGCTTTTTCTCTACACTTACAATATCTGTTTTCACTGAGGAAAAAAAAAAAAACCTGAACTTTTGTTCCATTGGTAAATAAATTTTATTCTGGGGAACGTAAGTAGAGACCTACATAGTCTTCTACTTTTAAAATTATCATTAAATAGCAACACTTTGTACTTGATAACATTTTCTTGATTTTTTAAATCAACATCTCTGCTGTTTTTCTTCGGATCTCTGCCTAGAGGCATAGAACTTAGAGATCCTTTACTAACCTAATTACTTAATATGAGTTCCTAAGGACAGTGCAGTTTATTCATGACTTTCACACCCTCAGTACTCAGAGGTGGTGCAGATGTATTAATTGTTAACTAAAACTATTATCTCGCACTGAGAAAGTACCTAACGTACTTTGCTTTCAAGGTTATTGACTGGTGGAGGTGAATTAAGTTATCATATGTATTTTGTTCTTTTCAACTAGAATATGTATAGAATATATAGTTTCAGTCTGCCTAAATCCAGAGTATATTTTTGCCTGAAGAAATAAAAATAGAGGTTTGGTTAGAAAGCTTTGGGTTTTTTTCATCTGCTAGATGGGAATGATAGCACCTGCCTGACTGTGTAAACAGAAGATGAAGAAAGAAGGTAACAGAGGAAGAGGTGCCCTGTGACGTGCCCGCAGTTTAGTCTGTGTTAGTTGAATCAGAATTAAGCAGTTTACAGTCTCTTGAAGGAGATGGTGCCAATGTGGTTAGTGCAAGGGCTTTGAAGTCAGAGAGACCTGGGTTTGTGTCTTCTTTTCTTCATCGGTAAAGTGGATGTATTTGTGAGGATTATATGATAGTTATAAGGATTATGTAAGGTAATATATATAAAGTACATGGCATACTTGGGTTCATAACAAACTTATAAAATCAAACACATATGTGTATGAATTGATTTTCATCACAATTGGCAGAAACATATAGACAACTGTATGACCAGCAGCAGTGTATAGAAAAATATGTGCACTTATGGATTATTTCTTGGTAAAGCAGAGGGTCAGTGAAAAGGAGGACGATCCTTAAAGAGGTGGATTGACGCAGAGGCTGCAAGAGTGGGCTCAAGCATAACAATGATTTTGCAGGACTGGGGAGTGTTTTGTTCTGTTGTACATAGGGTCGCTATGAGCCAGAACCTAACAACGGCACCTAACAACAACAACAGCAACATAGATTACTGGTAGATGGGTAGAATGATCAGAATTTGATAGATGTCACTCTGATAAGATCTCATGGAGGAGATGAGTTTTAAAGGCAGGACCTGACATCCTGTAGAAGAGAGAATATTTCACGCTAAGCAGGTTAAATAGTGTCTAAGTTAGAGTGTGAGAAAAGATGTGTGGTTATATGGAAGTGATATGGAAGAGATAGGAGAAGCAGATAAAAGGGCTTTGTGGCCAGGCATTATGCTAAGCATACTCCAGAGGTTATTTCAGTTGAACCCTGACAACAACCAGTCATTAAAAGCTATTACTATTCCCATCTTATAAATGAAGAAATTTAGTTTTACACAGCTGAAATCCCTCAAACGAGGTTAGACAAATTGTGGGATTTGATAATAGAACAAGAAACCCATTGCTGTGGAGTCGATTCCAACTCATAGCTAGTCTATAGGACAGTATAGGACACATAGGGTTTCCAACGAGTGGCTGGTGGATTCAAACTACAGACTTTGGGGTTAGCAACCAAGCTCTTAACCACTGGGGTCCAAATAGAACAAGTGGAGGTTGTAAAGAATGACATAGGATAGGGAGTTTAAATTTTAATTCTTATGCTAAATTCCTGCCCAAGTAGGAATCGACTTGATGGCAGTGGGATTGCTCTATGGGTTGCCTTCATTATCACTGTCGTGGCCTTAATTTGCCTCCTGAGCACATGCCAAATTAACCTTCCAACTCCAGATTCAGATAGTTACATTCAGTTTACTCTCAATAGCTTAAAAAAAAAAGTTGCTGTTGAATTGATTTTGACTAAAGGCTACTCCATGTGTTTCAGAGTGCAACTGTACTCCATAGAGTTTTCAATGGCTGTGATCTTTTAGAAGTACATCACCAGGTCTTTCTTCCAAGGTACCTTATGAGTGGATTTGAACTGCCAAACTTTCTGATAGTAGCCTAATGCTTAACCTTTTGTGCCACCAGGAACTCCTGATAGCTTTAAAAAAAAAAAAAAAAATTTTTTTTATGGATGTAAATAAGGAATGTAAAATAACCTGAAGAGTCATGTAAAGCTAATCTTCCTTGCCTTACCATTCTTTCTATGAAAGTACCACAAATACCAATTCCTTACTTGCATTTGCAAGCTTATTACTTTGATGTTTACATTATCCTGCTTCTTCACCTGTGTTGGTATTAATGATGATCATAATGATCATAATAAAGATATAATAAATTTTATCTAGAGTTGTTCATTGGCCAGGCATTGTGCTAAGCATATTCCATAGGTCATTTCAACTGAACCCTGACAACAACCCAATCATTAAAAGCTATCACTATTCCCATCTTATAAATGAAGAAATTTAGTCTTAAGGGGTGAAATCCCTCAACCAAATTTAGACAAATTTTGGGATTTGAATTCAAACCCTGGAGCCTGAGATCTTGAATATTACTGAAATGACAAAAAGGTATAAAGCTTTTTCTAAAGCAGGACATATCTTAGAACTTAGGCATTCTCAATATCACATCAATGGCACTACTGTGTACATAGTTTGATGTTTCTAAAGAGACCAATCCATGACATCTGGTCTTTTATGTCCAACCTTTTGTCTCATCTTGATGCAAAAATGATTTTAGTCTATCGTTAGAGCATTCTGTCCATTTATTTTTTGGTTGTATTACCCCCTACTGTTTCACTCAGTACTTGGTTAGGTGTTTCAAGCTTAATGATGTAGAACTAGAGAAACATAATTCTGATTATTTTGAAATCTTCAAAACTAAACCATCACTTTTTTTTGTTCTGCAAATAGCCCAAGATATTTATAAGAACGGTAAGGTTAAGGCTGCAATATAAGGACACCAAGTGACCATTGAGAGTTATACTGGGTATCCATCCCTGCCTGCTTTTTCACATTTTCCCCGTTTTGACTAAAATCTTTTTTTTAGGATTCCAGACCACAATTGAAAAAAATGGTTGACCTCACCCAGGTAGCCGAGAATGAAGCATTCATGGCCTTTGCCTCCTATGCAACAATTATTCTTTCAAAAATGATGTTTATGAGTACTGCCACTGCATTCCAGAGATTGACAAAAAAGGTAAGAAATTCAGAGGTAATGTTTTCTTTCAAGAGTTGAAATCCTGGAAAGCAATTTTCTTAATTTACTTCTTTTTTTTTTGGTTAAGCCCGGTAACACATTGTTTAATGCTGCAGTGAAATGTGCAGTCATTTGGTACAGATGGATCTGATGTGTTTATGGAACAGTTGCTAGTAAATGGTTTTTTCATTGTGGATTTTACCTTTTGTCATGCTGCTTAGTGATGGAGACCTTTGGAGTATCAAAGTTTCAAAGAAACATTCAATGGTTTTGGAGTCAATTAGAGTTAGAAAATAGTTATTTCAAGACAGTTAACTGGTGTTTTCAGCTCTCTTATAGGTCAAGGGTATGATTTTGGGGACAAAAAAAAGGCTGAAAATTAACGTTCATATTCATACAACAGAGCGTCTTATGATTGCGACAAACCATTTGAATTTTGTACACTTCCCGCTTGTTAAATGCTTAGTATTTCTTTAAAAAAAATTTATTTTTGTTGTTGAGAATATACAGAGAACATAAACCAGTTCAACAGTTTCTACATATACAATTCAATGACATCAAATACATTCTCTGAGTTGTGCAACCATTCTCACCCTCCTTTTCTGAATTGTTCCTCTTCCATTAACATAAGCTTACTGCCTTCTAAGCTTCCTGCCTAACACCTTGAGTTGCTGTTGTCATTCTGATTCCATACAGTTCCTTAAAAGGGCACAATGTTCAAGGCAGACATTCTTTATCAGTCAAGCTAAACTTTGCTTGGTTTAAAGATGATCTCAGGATTTTTTTGTTCAGTGTTTAAAGGTTATCTCAGGGCATCAGTTTTGGCGGGGGGGTCATCCAGCCTCAGTGGCTCCAGAAAATCTGGATTCCATAAGAACCTGAAATTCTGTTCCGCATTTCCCCCCTTTTGATCAATATTCTCCTATAGAATGCCTGATCAGAACATTCAGTAATGGTACCCAGGGGCCACTAAGTGGATAATATTTCTAATCTGTATTAGTAGAATGGTTACTTAAAAAAAATGGAGAAACGGGGAAAGTTCTAGAAAGGTTTTGTGCATAGATTCTGTATTCAAGTAGGATTTATGGCACAGTGAAGAGTAAAGCAAATTTAATGATTTTTATTGGTGCAACTTGAGTTTATTCAGCAACTTCTTCTTCTTGGAAACCACCTGTCCTGAGTTTTTGCTCTCCAGAGCTTTTCTTTCATTACACCTGGAAACAATAACTAGGAAATATTTTAGGGAAAATCACAGTCTTCATTACTTCCTTGGAAGTAATCCCTTCCCAAGGACATTTGCATTCTAATGGAGCACATACCCACATGTGTAAATGTCTAATGGGATCAACTCCTAATGGGACAATATGCTGAAACAACCAGCTACAAAGTGGCTGTCTACCATGAGGTCCTCACTGTACTCTAGAAACATAATGGCACCAATGAGGGCAGGAATATACCCTTTCTTAGAAAAATACAAAGGAATTCAAATTTGTGAAGTTCCAGTGATATGGGCCAGGGGCCATGGTGCTTTTTATATGTGGTAGATAACTATATCATTTTATGTAATCTTTACCAACATCATGTGAGATGAGGGTTATTCTGCCCTATTTTGCTGATGAGAAAATTGAAACTCAGACAAGTTAAGTAACTTAACCAAGGTTATACCAGTAAAGGGTGATGCTGAGATTCAAATCCATATTGGTTTGAAAACAATCTCATTACTTTCCATTGCAATACATTTATTTATTTATTCAAAATATATTAATTGAACTGCTAGTGTGTGGCAGGCATTTATTTAGGTGCTGGGAACATGGTGATGAACGAGACAGATCTGACCTAATGCTGGATCATATCTCTGCCCATCAGTTCTCCTCAACATCTTTGTCTCGAATAAATTCTCATATCACATAAAGAAAAATGTTGTTGTATTTATAAGCTTAAATTAAGGCTAATTTTATAGTTTGCATTTTTCTTTATTATAAATTATTAAACAGTGGAACATACTTATGCATATTTTAAATTTCAAAGGATGGGGAAATAATTTCAAACAGCATAATAATTGCCGGAAGGAATTCATAACCCTATGCCCTAGAATCTGTGCTTGTTGTTTACAGGAATGCAATTCAGCTTCTTACATTTCACTGTATTATTCAACTGAAGGTTTTATCCAGCTGGGGGAGCCAGAGGTTCACATATCCTAACGACATCCAAAATACCTTTTCTATGCGCCCCCCCCTTTTATGCTCCTCACCTGTTCTCTACTATCTTTGGCAAGTGAACTTACTACTTTCAGATGAATCAGTCAGTTAATACACTTAAGGGAAGGTGTGTCCATATAACTATGAAAAAAGATGCCAGTTCACTATTATAGTAATCAACGACAACTGAGGGTTATACTCTTCTTCCCATTTTTGCTTCCTTTACACTATTTTTATACTTTGGTTTTTATTTAAGTTTTTCTTCATGGTTGTCTTTGATTCTTTTATTTTGCATTGTTAATAAACACTCATGTGTAAACTATAGATGATCTCTCCCTCTGAGTTTGGTTTATTTCTCCAAATTTTCTTTCCCTAAGGGGCAACCTGAATGTCTGTATTTCTCCCATTAAAATGCAAATAACTCATTAGGTAGGATACCCCCATGTTCGTAACCTTTTCTTGGTATTTGGAATAGGTTTTTGTCAACCCAGAAGACTGCGCGCATTTTGGCAAAGGAGAAAATGCCAAGAAGTATCTTCGGACAGATGACCGAGTGGAACGTGTACGAAGGTAAACCACTGTCTCCTGAAGTCATTTACTTTTGCAAGAATTTTGAAGATGAAGAAAGTCAGTCATCTCACCTATCCCACAGATAATTTAGGGATCTGGAAGTCTCTTAAGTTTCACTGCGATTGCATATGTTGCCAACGTTACAATACTTTGTATTCTCATTGTTGGGGTTAATGACTTTATATAGGGATGCATCAAAATAATGGAAGGAGGGGGTACATTGGAAGCTAGCTTCTTGCAGGTTCATCATCTTTATCAGAAGTGAGACTATCTACTTTTGTAAAGGGTCGAAAAACTGAATAGGTTTGCACAGAATTCAAAATATGAAAGCTGACACTCTTTGGAAAAATAGGGAAATCAATTTCTCTCTCTCTCTCCTTTGAAGATATTATGGTTCATGTTTTGAGAATTCAATGAACAGTGAAAAGCAATAAGCAAGGATACCATCTCCACAGTCTCCAAACAATATAATTAATATACTTATTTTATAAGTATAGGTAAGATATTTATAAGTACATTGAATTCTAGTTCTGGAGGTGTATTTTTTAATCATTGTCATAGAAGGACACATAATTTGCAAAGTTTTCTTAAATTGAGATTTCATTAACCAGTGCTTTAGTCAAAGTTTTATACCATTTTCTTATTTAATATTTTCTAACGCTCATCCAAACTGATACAGTTTAGGCACGTTCCAAGCATAAGTAAAGTTGTATAAAAATAAGGGATCGGTGAAGAATTTTTATAGCCATACTTAAATGTAGAGGTATTTAGTTTTGTGATGAATTGTTTAGATAAGAAATATAAACGTTATATTTGGATATATGTCCTCAATTTGGTGAGTATGAATAAATAGAGACAGAGAAAAACTTTACCTCTGTAATTCAAGTATCAGATTTGGGTTATCCCCTTTTTTAAATAGTTTATTTTTTGTTGTCGTTGAGAATATATATAGCCGAGCATACACCAGTTCAACAGTTTCTACGTGCACCGTTTAGTGATGGTGATTACATTCTTCAAGTTGAGCAACCGTTCTCACCCTCCTTTCTTGCGTTGTACTTTCCCTATTAGCATAAACTTACTGCCCTATAAGTTTCTTTTCTAATCTTTCAAGTTGCTGTTGTCAGTTTAATCCATATAGATAGATCGTAAAAGAACACAGTGCTCAAGGCAGACATTCCTTTTGGTTAGCAGCCATAGCACTTAACTACTATGGCACCAGGGTTTCCCTTTACTAGTTAAGCTAAACTATTGTTTGGTTTTAAGAAAACTTCAGGGGATATTTTTGGTTTGTGGTTTAAAAGATTATCTCAGGGCAGTAGATTTGGGGGTTCATCTAGCCTCCATGGCTTCAGAAAGTCTGAATTCTACAAGAATTTGAAATTCTGTTTTGTATTTTCTCCCTTTTGATCAAAGACACTTCTACAGAATCTTTGATCAAAATGTTCAGTAATGGTAACCAGACATCATCCAGTTTTTCTGGTCTCATGGCAAGGAAGGCAGTTGTTCAAGGAGGCAATTAGCCACACATTCCATTTCTTTCTCTTATTCCTGATGTCCTTCTTACTCTGATCCAGGCAAATGGAGACCAATAGTTGAGACCATCTTGACTGGCCACTTATAAGCTTTCAAGACCACAGGCACTACATAACAAACTGGGAGACAGAACAGAAGCACTAATGGTGATATTAGGCCAATTAACTGGGATGTCCCATGAAATCATTACCCTAAACCACCAAACCAAGAAACCACATCTCATGAGGTGTTTGGGTGTATATAAGCAGCCTTAGCAACTACTCTTTTTTTTTTTTGTTATTGTAAATATATCTATTCCACAGTTTTTGTCAATTGCAGTTCAGTGACAGGTACAGTTTTTGCAGGTGTACACCTTATTGGGAAACCCTGGTGGCATAGTGGTTAAGTGCTACGCCTGCTAACAAAGAGGTTGGCAGTTTGAATTCATCAGGTGCTCCTTGGAAACTCTATGGGTCAGTTCTACTCTGTCCTATAGGGTCGCTTTGAGTTGGAATTGACTCGATGGCAATGGGTTTGGTATTTTGGTTTTTTACACCTTGTTGACAGAAATTACATTAATCAGCTGTGTAACCTTTACCCTTAATCAGTGTGAATTTACCATCACCATAAACTGAAACCAGTACTCCATAAGCAATAACTTCCCATCCACCTCTCCCTCCAGCCCCTGGTAATCACTAATAAATTTTGGTCTCTACATTTGCATATTCTTGTCTTTTTGTATAAGTGAGGTCATACAAAGTTTCTCCTTTTGTGATTGACTTCTTTCACTCAGCATAATGGTTTCAAGCTCCATCCATGTTGTAGCATGTATCAAGACTTCATTTCTCTTACTGGCTGAGTAGTATTCCATTGTATGTTCGTACCACATATTGTTTATCCTTTCATCTGTTGATGGACGTTTAGGTTGTTTCCACCTTTTGGCTATTGTGAATAGTGCTACAATGAACATTGGTGTACAAAGTCTGTTCAAGTTGCTCCTTTCAAGTCTTTTGGATATATTTCTGGCAGTGGAATTGCTGGGTCATATGGTAGTTCTATTTTTAGTTATATATATATAATTTGTTATCCCTTTTTGGATTACATGTGAAAGTCTGAAGCACCTCCCAAGATTTCTGCAGATTCCCTAATGATTTACAGCCTTAGGACTAACTCTGGATCTGGATTCCTGCATTTGTACATATTTTTCATATTCCTCATTTTATGAACCTGGATACAAACTTAGCCATTCCTCAATCTCCACTACAAATCAAGTAAAAAAAAAAAAAATGGGTAAAATAGATGACTAAGTTGAGGTGGGAATGAGTGCAGAGGAACTTATAGTATGGTAACAAACATTTCAAGTTGTGTATTAGACCTCTGTGCTCTTACTGTGCCATTTCTTGTCCCCACTCCAGAAGTTTATACTATACCTTCTTCACCTCAAGGAGGGCCAAGCATTACACCATTTTTGCTGGCTCCCCTTTAGCCCTATGCTGGACCAAAATTAAACCCACTTTCTCGCTCATTCAAAACAGTTTTATCTCAAGTTATTTAACAAGCGAGGATGCTTTTCTTCTAAGAAGTCTGTGCTAGATATTTAGAAAATAATTTTAATGTCTGATCCACTTAGGTTATGTACTTGTTTATTCAGCAGTCCTACTGAGTAAATCAGGTTTTACCAGAGCTTCCAGACTAAGGCAGAATGGGAAGAAAAGCCTGATGACTACTTCTACAAATCATCCAGTGGAAACCTTATGGATCACAAGGGTCCCATCCAGTTGTGCATGGTGTCACCACGAGTTAGGGGCTGACTCAGTAGTAGCTAAAGCAGCAACTGAGTAAATCAGCCAATCTTGAACTGGGTTGCGCCAAGAATAACCAAAAACCAAACCCATTGCCGTTGAGTCAATTCTGACTCATAGCGACTCCATAGGACAGAGTAGAACTGCCTCATAGTTTCCAAGGAGCGCCTGGCAGATTCGAACTGCTGACCTTTTGGTTAGCAGCCATAGCACTTAGCCACTATGCCATCAGGGTTTCTGTGCCAAGAATATGAAGATGAAAGGGCTTTGGGACAAAGAGTCATTGTGAAAATTTCAACAGGTACCAGAAGAATGACAAATGCGTTATGAGAAAGTATAAAAATTAGAAAAGGTGAGAGAAGCTTTGTGAAGTTACCAAAACCGCTAAAGAGACATTAAGCAGTTTAAAGCTTTGTCTTGTCCTTGCTGACCTTCCCTTCTAGAACAGACAGCCACATGCATGATGCTAATCATAAGCCAGTAAGACTGGAAGGATGATCCAGGTACCTAAGTCTCGAGCGTGAAAGCTTTATAAAAGATATTTTATTTTCAAAGTCCAGAATTATGCTCCCCATCCTTTATGCCCCCTCTCCCTGCATCCATGGTATTGTACTTCTAGAAGAGAAAGCCATTATCTAAGATGATCTTTTAGTCAGGCAAGCAACAAATAAATTTTAGTGAAATGACCCCTAGTTCTGAAAAGGGTCAGTGTCCTTGAGGAGGTACAGCAACTGTGTGCACAGTGCCCCCTGGTGATCAGACACTGGCTTTTCAGTGAGGCAAGAGAAGGAGTATTGAAGAAGATAAATGTTTTCTTTCTGATGGTATTTTTGAGACCTTTTATCAGCCCCAAATATTTTTTGAGACCTCATTGACCCAACTCAAAAGTTCCTAATAAAAGCCTACTTTTAGAGATGCTTTTCAGAGAAAGAGTTTCCAGAGTCTTCCATTTTTAACCTGGACTTTTTCCTCTCTTCAACTTGTAATTGTAAAGCTGTTATTATTAGCGTATTCCAACCGTAGAAAGTGAAGGGGCTACAAATGAAATGAAAGGTATGCTTTCAGATATGTGTTATTGGGTAAATTAATAAATACACATGACATATTAAAAATATAATATTTATTGAGGTGTCAAGATAAG
This sequence comes from Elephas maximus indicus, assembly GCF_024166365.1. NCBI lineage: Eukaryota > Metazoa > Chordata > Mammalia > Proboscidea > Elephantidae > Elephas > Elephas maximus. The sequence goes on from NC_064822.1 coordinate 75,183,807, forward strand.
TGACTTTAAGTATTTGAGTCTGAACAGACAGAGATCAGTGATGGTTGGAGAGCACTTTACATATTTATTTACTTAATCCATTCTTACCTTATTCTGAAGAGGATCAAAACCACATACGTTCAATGTTGTAGTTGTTAGGTGCCGTTGATTCAGTTCCGACTCATAGCGACCCTACGCACAACAGAACGAAACACTGCCTGGTCCGCCATCCTTACAATCATTGTTATGCTTGAGCTCATTGTTGAGGCCACTGTGTCAATCCATCTTGCTGAGGGTCTTCCTCTTTTCCGCTGACCCTGTACTCTGCCAAGCATGATGTCCTTCTCCAGGGACTGATCTCTCCTGTCAACATGTCCAAAGTATGTAAGATGCAGGCTCACCATCCTTCTAAGGTTGTACTGCTTCCAAGACCTATGTGTTCGTTGTTTTGGCAGTACATGGTATATCCAATATTCTTCACCAACACCACAGTTCAAAGGCGTCAATTCTTTGGCCTTCGTTATTCATTGCCCAGCTTTCACATGTATATGATGCCATTGAAAATACCATGGCTTGGGTCAGGCATACATTATTCTTCAAGGTGACATCTTTGCTCCTCAACACTTTAAAGAGGTCCTTTGCAGCAGGTTTACCCAACACAATGTGTCTTTGGATTTCTTGACTGCTGCTTCCATGGCTGTTGATTGTGGATCCAAGTAAAATGAAATCCTTAACAACTTCAGTCTTTTCTCTGTTTATCATGATGTTGCTCATTGGTCCAGTTGTGAGGATTTTTGTTTTCTTTATGTTGAGGTGCAATCCATACTGAAGGCTGTGGTCTTTCATCTTCATTAGTTAGTGCTTCAAGTCCTTTTTACTTTCAGCAAGCAAGGTTGTCTCATCTGCATAACACAGGTTGTTAACGAGTCTTCCTCCAATCCTGATGCCCTGTTCTTCTTCATATAGTCCAGCTTCTCGGATTATTGAATAGGTATGGTGAAAGGATACAACCCTGACGTACACCTTTCCTGACTTTAAACCACGCAGTATCCCCTTGTTCTGTCCGAACAACTGCTTCTTGATCTATGTAAAGTTTCCTCATGAGCACAATTAAGTGTTCTGGAATTCCCATTCTTCACAGTGTTACCCATAATTTGTTATGATCCACATAGTTGACTGTCTTTGCACAGTCAAGAAAACACAGATAAACATCCTTCTGGTATTCTCTGCTTTCAGCCAGGATCCCTTTGACATCAGCAATGATATCCTTGGTTCCACGTCCTCTTCTAAAACCAGCCTGAATTTCTGGCAGTTGCCTGTAGATACACTGCTGCAGCTGTTTTTGAATGATCTTCAGCAAAATTTTGCTTGTGTGTGATATTAATGATATTGTTTATAAATTTCCACATTTTGTTGGATCACCTTTCTCGGGAATAGGCATAAATATGGATCTCTTCCAGTCAGTTGGCCAGGAAGCTGTGTTCCATATTTCTTGGCACAGATGAGTGAGCACCTCCAGTGCTGCATCCATTTGTTGAAACATCTCAATTGATACCCCATCAATTCCTGGAGCCTTATTTTTTGCCAATGCCTTCAAAGCAGCTTGGACTTCTTCCTTCAGTACCGTCGGTTCCTGATCATATGCTACCGCTTGAAATGGTTGAACATGGACTAATTCTTTTTGGAATAATGACTGTGTGTATTCCTTCCATTTTCTTTTGATGCTTCCTGCATCGTTTAATATTTACCCCATAGAATCCTTCACTATTGCAACTTGAGGCTTGAATTTTTTCCTCAGTTCTTTCAGCTTGAGAAACATTGAGTGTGTTCTTCCCTTTTGGTTTTCTGTCTCCAGCTCTTTGCACATGTCATTATAATACTTTACTTTGTCCTCTTGAGCTGCCCTTCGAAATCTTCAGCTCTTTTACTTCATCATTTCTTCCTTTTTCTTTAGCTGCTCGACGTTCGTGAGCAAGTTTCAGAGTCCTCTCTAACATACATTTTGGTCTTTTCTTTCTTTCTTGTCTTTTCAACGACCCCTTGCTTTCTTCATGTATGATGTCCTTGATGTCATTCCACAACTCGTCTGGTCTTTGGTCACTAGTATTCAATGTGTCAAATCTATTCTTGAGATGGTCTCTAAATTCAGGTGAGATATACTCAAGGCCATATTTTGGCTCTCGTGGACTTGCTCTGATTTTCTTCAGTTTCAGCTTGAACTTGCGTAAGAGCAATTGATGGTCTGTTCCTCAGTTAGCCCCTGGCCTTGTTCTGACTGATGATATTGAGCTTTTCCATCATCCCTTTCCACAGATGTAGTTGATTTGATTTCTGTGTGTTCCATCTGGTGAGGTCCATGTGTATACTCACTGTTTATGTCAGTGGAAGAAGGTATTTGCAATGAAGAGGTCATTGGTCTTAAAAAATTCTGTCATACCATCTCCAGCATTGTTTCTTTCACCAAGGCCATATTTTCCAACTACGAATCCTTCTTCTTTGTTTCCAACTTTCGCATTCTAATCGTCAGTAATTATCAATGCATCCTGATTGCGTGTTTGATCAATTTCAGACTGCAGCAGCTGATAAAAATCTTCTATTTGTTCATCTTTAGCATTAGTGGTTGGTGCATAAATTTGAATAATGGCCGTATTAACTGGGCTTCCTTGTAGGCGTATGGATATTATCCTATCACTGACAGCGTTGTACTTCAGGACAGATCTTGATATGTTCTTTTTGACAATGAATGCAACCCCATTCCTCTTCAAGTCATCATTCCCAGCATAGTAGACACTATGATTATCCAATTCAAAATGGTCAATACCAGTCCATTTCAGCTTGTTAATGCCTAGGGTATTGATGTTTATGTATTCCATTTCATTTTTCACAATTTCCAGTTTTCCTAGATTCCTACTTGGTACATTCCAGGTTCCGATCATTAATGGATGTTTGCAGCTGTTTCTTCTCATTTTGAGTCATGTCACATCAGCAAATGAAGGTCACGAAAGTTTTGCTCCATCTACATCATTAAGGTCGACTCTACTTTGAGAGGAAACCCTGGTGGCATAGTGGTTAAGTGCTACAGCTGTGAACCTAAAGGTCAGGATCCACCAGGCGCTCCTTGGAAACTCTGGGGGGCAGTTCTACTCTGTCCTACAGGGTCGCTATAAGTCGGAATCGATTCAACGGCACTGGGTTTGGTTTTTTTTTTTGTTCTGCTTTGAGGAGGCAGCTCTTCCCCAGTCATCTTTTGAGTGCCTTCCAACCCGGGGGGCTCATCTTCCAGGACTATATCAGACAGTGTTCCAGTGCTATTCATAAGGTTTTCACTGGCTAATGCTTTTCAGAAGCAGACTGCCAGGCCCTTCTTCCTAGTCTTAGTGTGGAAGCTCAGCTGTCAATTTGTCATACTGTGGGGGCGTGCATGTTGCTGTGATGCTGGAACCTATGCCACCAGTATTCAGATACCAGCAGGGTCATATGTTCAATACAAAAAGGTAAAAAGAGTAACGCAGTCAGGGCAGCTCGAGAAATAAAACCCAAAAGAAAGGAAGTAATCCATGGGTTTGGTGTTAGGGCCAGGAGACGTTTAGAATACACTGCCTGCAAAGGTAGAGACTGCCCCTTCACTGAACGTGCTCAGTGGAATCTAGATGACACTCAGTGGGGACTCTGTAAAGGGACTGAAGCATGGGCAAGGGGTGGAACTAGATAACTTCCCTTCTGGTCCCAATGCATGAACAAAGTTTATTGAGAGATTATTTTGTGTGGATCACTGTCAGTTCTTCTATTGTGAGGCAATAAAAGAGCTTTAAGGTTGGGTTTCTGCCCCTGAGAGGTTTATAACTTTTACCTGAGAATAAAACCAGCAAGCATGTTGTAATTAGAGAATGATATAACCAGTATCCCATTAGACGTTAAGTTGTGGGGTAGAGGATATAAGTAACCTTGGGTATTTGGGAATATTTCATGAAGAAAGTACTTGAAGGCTATTAGGATTTGGAATGAGGAAGATGGGGGGAGCGATCATGTCAATTTGGGGAAATTCCTGGGAGTTTAGACACACTGCTGTATGCTTTGAGTTCAGAGGAGCTGAGGCGAAGATAAGGGAGTCAGGAAAAGTCTGTTGTGAAGCTCGTTTTGTAGTTGGCCACCCCTTGACAATTCTCAAAGGTGTGTAGTAACTCCAGTCCAGGTCAAGTAGATTCTGAGATTCAAGTGCTTCTGGTTTGAGGGAGTGAGGTGTGATTGTAGCATCATGAGCACAGAGCAGGTCTGGTGGGAAGGTTAATCACACAGGAAATTTGTACAAAGGGCCATCTGTCCAAAGGAAATAGGATAAACCAAAAAACAAAACCTGTTGCTATTGAGTCAATTCTGACTCATAGCAACCCTATAGGACAGTGTAGAACTGCCTCATAGAGTTTCCAAGGAGCACCTGGTGGATTCAAACTGCCAACCTTTTGTTTAGCAGCTGTAGCTCTTAACCAGTACATCACCAGGGTTTTCAGGAGATAGAACAGGAACATGGAATTGTGGTAGAGAGAGGAATACAGACCCAGGTATAGTATGGTCACACATGAAGACTGAGATCCATCTGGGAATACATTTTGGTAGCTGTCTGGAAATGGCAGTAATGTGAAGGGAGCTACCACTCTCGAATGGTAGTTCTTTATTTAAACCCTTTCAAACATTTACTCTTCTAGGTTGCCAACAACAGCCCAACCCTGTGCCATCCAGTTAATTCTGACTAATAGGGACCCTACAGGACAGAGTAGAACTGCCCCATAGAGTGTCCAAGATTATAAATCTCTGCAGAAGCAGACTGCCTCATCTTTCTCGCGAGGAACAGCTCGTGGGTTCAAACCACTGACCTTTTGGTTAGCAGCTGAGCTCTTTAACCACTGTGCCACCAGGGCCCCTTTCATCTAAGTTACTGCCACCTATTTTACATTTTTATGTTGTCGTCTTTGTCATGCAACCTGAGGGTAATCCAAGGAAAATAAGAGAAAGGAAGGTCAGGAAGGATAATGGTGATCATTGAGCAGACAATATGTAATAATTATATTTTTTGCTTAAAGAGAAGAAAGTAACATAAACAAATATTTTTTTTAATTTGGAAATACATATCAGTAGCTGATATACTCTATCAGTATCTCCATTTCTAGGCTAGATTAAGTATTTTTTAATTTCGTAGATTTAAATTGTGACGTCAGATTTTAAAATTAAGTGCTTTTAAAATCTTGAAGTCGTAAATAGATACGTCTTGTATTCAGAATCATAGCTAGCAAAACCAAGGGTGCCAGATATTGAAGGAAAAATTGTGTCTAAGCCATGCTTTTGGCCTTGTTCTAGCTGTTGTATAAAGGCATAATTTAGGAAATGCCTTTCTATCTCCCTTTAATGCCTGTAATTTTTGTGCATACTTTTTACTTTTGCAACATCACCGTTCTAATTCCTTTTGGGCTTTGAGGACAGGTTTTCTAGTTATTGTGTTATCTGGATGTTGAGAGCATGATGTTCTTCGGAGGAAATTGATAAATCAGCTCTTGGCAACTTAATGATTGGGGTAAAAGGGCAAAGATTCTCCCAATAATCATTTCATAGACCAGCAGATGTGAGAGAAGAGTCTTAGGAAAATCAGAACCAAAAGGCTTTTCTTTTGGGAAGAAGAGTTCTTTATGAGAAGAATCTCGAATTGCTAATGTATGAGCCTCAGAAGGAAAACAAAAAGTACTTCATTTCTACAAAAATGAAGGCAGTTTTATTATATAGATGCATGCTTGATATTCTAGAAACTGTAAAATGACTTCTCTCTTATATGCTGAGATACAGTAAAAAGAAACAAAAATAATGAGAAGTTCTAAATAAAAGCCAAGTGGGTAAGGAAACGAGCCAATTTGAGAGTAATAAAAGGAATCTTACGTTGCAAATTAAAGATCCAGTAACACTTAGGTTTAGTTTTGGAGAAGGAAGGATGAGTACATTTCTACTGATTTTGAAATTAGCATCTATAATAGACACCTTTTCCCACAGAGCCCACCTGAACGACCTTGAAAATATTGTGCCGTTTCTTGGCATCGGCCTCCTGTATTCCTTGAGTGGTCCAGATGTCTCTACAGCCCTCCTGCACTTCAGGCTCTTTGTCGGATCGCGGATCTACCACACAATTGCATACTTGACACCACTTCCCCAGCCAAATCGAGCTTTGGCTTTTTTTGTGGGATATGGAGTTACATTTTCCATGGCGTATAATTTGCTGAAGAATAGATTGTACCTGTAAGGAGAGTCATAAAACTCAACATCCAGTTGGCTTTTGTTAAGAATTCTGTACTTCCAGTTTATGATGAATACTTTCTTAGGTTTTAGGGGGGTGGCAAGGATTTAAGAATTGGACAAAACTCATTTTGAATATTAGCATCCACAGTGTCCTTCATTCGTTTTATGTTTGCACTAGAAATCTAACATAATGATTCTTAAATCTTTTGCCTTATTTTTAAAGAACTTTGTTATACATGTTGATTATGGTGTAGTTTGTAACTTTCGCTTGACACTTCATATTTTTACTCTATGAAAAGAACAATTACATGTGTGCTAAACTTATATTTCTATATTGTTGAAATGGGCACATGAAATAAAGAATTTAAATGATAATTTTGTTTGGTTCTCTGTTTCCCAATTTTTTATTTTCAAAAATTTCAAACCTACAGAAAAGTTGAAAAAAAGTACACTGAATTCCTGTGTCACCTTTACCTAGATTCACCAGTTGTTAACATTTTTGCACATTTATTTCACTCTTTTTTTTTCCTGAACCATTTAAAGGTAAGTTGCAATCATGACATTTCACTCTTAAATACTTCATCAAGTATCTCCTATGAACAAGATAATCTTCAGATAACTATAATACCATTATTACACCCAAGAAATTTAGCTTTAATACAATAATATTATCTATCATATAGTTATATTTAAATTTCGTCAATTTTCCCGATAATGTCCTATATAACTTCTTTATTTTTGATCTAGGAATCAAATAAAGATGACACATTGCCTTTTGTTGTCATTTCTATTTTATTTTCATCAAAATGGAACAGTTCCTCCACTTTTATTTTTGTATTTTATGATGTTGGTGGTTTTTAAAGGGTACAGGCAAGTTGTTTAATAGAATGACCCTCAATCTGGACTCGTTTGGCCTATCATCCTCTCATTCTTAGATTCAAGTAAACATTTTTGGTAATGTTGTGTCCTTCATGTTATAACACATTATATAATAGGCACATGATGTCAATTGGCCCTATTTTATTTAGTCAGCTTAGATAGTGTCAATGAGATTTGCCCATTGTAAAGGTACCTTTTTTACCTTTGTAATCAATCGTATGTGGAGTGATAAAATGATACCATATGCATATCCTGTTCTCTCACAAATGCTCACCTAGTGATTTTAGCGTTCTGTGATGGTTCTTTCTGAATCAAGCACTGCATTGGTAGTTGCAAGATGGTGATTTCTAAGTCTGTTACCAAGAAGCCAAACCAAACTGGTTGCAGCCAAGTCAGTTCCAATTCATCGACCCTATAGGACAGAATAGGACTGCCCCATAGGGTTCCAAGGCTGTAAATCTTTACGGGAGCAGGGTGGCACACCACCGGTTTTTCAGTTAGCAGCTGAGTACATAACCACTGCACCACCAGGGCTCCTCCCTAATTCTATTACCCTCTTGTAATATATAATATATAATATATAATATATAAAAACAAAATATGTATAATTACCCTCCTGTAATAGAATTGGCTGGTGTTCTGTGTAAAGTAGAGCTTCCTCCTTTTTTCTCTCCTGTCTGTTTCTTGGAAACCCTGATGGTGTAGTGGTTAAGTGCTACGGCTGCTAACCAAAGGGTTGGCAGTTCGAATCCACCAGGCACTCCTTGGAAACTCTATGGGGCAGTTCTACTCTGTCCTATAGGGTCGCTATGAGTTGGAATCGACTGGACGGCACTGGGTTTTTGGTTGGTCTTTTTCTTTCTTTTTTGGGCATAGGGGGAGGGGAGTATTACTATGGGCTTATTTATTCAAAGAGTAATAATCCATTATCACTATAATTTTGATGCTCAAATTGTCCTAAGTTTGGCCAGTGGGGCACCTCTTCAAACCAGCGTCTGAGGCCTTTTGTTATGTACTCCTGGGTCTTTGAGTCTTTTCTTTCAATCTTTCAGGCCCCAGACCTGGAATCAGTTGTTTCTCCAAGTAGCTTTTTAGTGGAGAATCTTATTTAATGACTAAGATCTGAGTGTTAGATATGCTAGTTAATACTTTGGTGTCATTTCTAAGAAGGAGCCCTGGTGGTGCAGTGGTTAAGCGCTCTGCTGTGAATCAAAAGGTTGGGGGTTTGAACCTACCAGCTGCTCCTGTAAAGATTACAGGTTTGGAAATCCTGTGGGGCAGTTTTACTCTGTCCTATAAGCACTGTGAGTCAGAATCGACTCAATGGCAATGGTTTTTTTTGTCTCGCAGGGAGAACTCTGGTTTTCAGTAACATCAACACATTTACTCAGCCCTGTCCTATAATACACACACAGTAATCACAGAATTGCCACCCTGTGACTACTAACAACAACAAGCCTACTTAATAAAGTTCAAGATCTCCTTGTAGTATTTTCTGTCCTTAGACTATAACTAACTTACAGTGTCTAGTTAGGAGACTGTTCAAAAATTATTAGTTGCCTTCAAGTTTATTCCAACTCATGGTGACCCCATGTGTGCACAATAGAACTGCTCCATAAGGTTTTCAAGGCTGTGACCTTTAGGAAGCAGATCTCCGGGCCTGTCTTCCAAGGAACCTCTGGATGGGTTTGAAAAGCCAACCTTTCAGCTCGTAGTGGAGTGCGTAACCGTTTGCACCTATACTAATTCCCTTGCATGTATGTTGTCATATGATCAATTTGACATCCCATTAGGCTAGTTTGGTTTTTTTTTTTTTTTACTGTATTAAGGCTGCAACAATTTAAAAGGATGTTGCCACAATTTAGAAAAAGACTAGAAAAAATATTGCTAATGTAATCTTTACTTTTTCATTACTAACTGTGGTTTCAAGCCTGGTTTTAAGGAACTGAGTGTTTAAGAATTTATCTGTTTACAGCTGAAGTAAAAAAAAAAAGGAAATGTCATTGGCAACCTCCTGTCCTCAGTTTGATATGATTGAAAAGTCTGTTTTTTTAATGACCAATTCAATAAATGCAATTCTCTTACTGATAGGTTAGTTCTCATTTTGTTTCTATATAAAAATATAAATATAAATTCATAAAATACATATAAATATACATACCTATAAAAACTAGAAGTCCATACAAATTTAGCTTTTTTATCTTAAGTGGAATAATATGCAATTAAATCTTTATAATAAGGGATGAACTTTAAAAATATCAATCTTTTTCTGATACATGCCAACCAATTTATATTAAGTGTTAGTTTTCCTTTATATGTCTTGATTAGTCTTAATTTTAAATACATATTTCTTAAATAGTGCTTTTGGTAGCTTTTGTAATTGTTCATTTAGGTTCACCACCCAATAGAAAAGTCACTTTGTAATATTTTAAGTTTTATAATTTGAACAACTCCTAAGTGAGTAAACAAAGCCTATTGGATAAGAGATTATGAGTTCTGTACAAATTGCTCTGTGCTTCTTTTCCTGAGATTAAAATCAGCTTTGTATGTCATGTATCTTGACTTCAGGAAAGCTTTGTGGTGTCTTGGTCATTTAGTGCTGCCGTAACAGAAATACCACAAGTGGATGGCTTTAACAAAGAGAAATTTATTTCTTCACAGTAAACTAGGCTAAAAGTCCAAATTCAGGGTGTCAGCTTCAGGGAAAGGCTTTCTCTCTCTGTCGGCTCTGGAGGAAGATTCTTGTCCTCAATCTTCCCCTGGTTGAGGAGCTTTTCAGGCGCAGGGACCCTGGGTCCAAAGGATATGCTCTGCGCCTGGTGCTGCTCTCTTGGTGGTATGAGATCCCCAACTTTCTGCTTGCTTCCCTTTCCATTTATCTCTTGCGAGAGGAAAGGTGGTACAGGCCACCCCCAGGGAAACTCCCTTTACCTTGGATCAGGGAGGTGACCTGAGTAAGGCTGGTGTTACAATCCCACCCTTATCTTCTCAACATAAAATTGCAATCATAAAATGGAGGACAACCACAGAATACTGGGAATCATGGCCTAACCAAGTTGATAAACACGTTTTTGAGGGGACATAATTCAGTCCATGACATGGTGTAATTAATGGAAAAGACCAAGAACTCAGAATCGAAAAGTCCAAAGTTCAAGGATTCCATCTGCATGCATACAAATACTCATACACACACACACAAACTCTCTGTCTCTCCCTGCTCTCCAGATTGGATCAATAGATTTATTTTTGCCCTATCTGATCTGTAGTTTTCTCAAACTTTTGTAAGATTTCATAGAAAAAAATTATTGTGCTTTAGGTGAAACTTTACAGCTCAAGTTAATTTCTCATACAAAAATTTATACATACATTGTTTTGTGACCTGTTTGCAATCCCCACAATGTGACAGCACACTCCCCCTTTCTACCTTGGGTTTCCCCGTATCCATTCAACTAGCTCCTGTCACTTTCTGCCCTCCCATTCCGCCTCCAGACAGGAGCCACCCATTTAGTCTCTTGTATCTACTTGAACTAGATAGCACACTCCTCAGGGGTATTATTTAATGTTTTATACTCCAGTCTAAACTTTGTCTGAAGAGTCGGCTTCAGGAATGGTCTCAGTTCTGGATTAATAGAGAGTTGGATGGGCACGTCTTCTGAGGTTCTTCTAATGATCTCAGTCAGATCATTAAGTCTGGTATTTTTACCTGAATTTGAGTTCTGCACTTTTCCTCTGCTCCGTCAGGGACTCTCTGTCGTGTTCCCTGTCAGTGCGGTCCTTGATGGTAGCCTGGCACCATCTGGTTCTTCTGGTCTCAGGCTGTTGGAGTCTCTGGTTTATGTGGCCCTTTTGTCTTTTGGGCTAATATTTTCCTTGTGTCTTTGGTGTTCTTCATTTTCCTATGCTTCAGGTGGATTGGGACCAATTGATGCATCTTAGATGGCTGCTCGCATATTTTGTAAGATTTTTGTGCAGCATATGAAAAAAATGCATTCTACGTAGTAAAATGTTCTCCATATGTAAATTGTTTGAGTAACCCGTCAATCGTTCAATTAGTTGAGTATTTTCTGGCTTTGGGTGAGATATTTGCTTAACCATCATCACTTTCACAGTTTTCTTAAAAATTTAGACTGCCTTGGTAATAGTTCTCAGAGTTGTAGCAAAGTGGATTGTGGTTACTGTAATACTTATTCATCCAGCTACTAATATTTGACATTCACTATTAGGCAATTATTGGGAAGAAAGAACATTTAATTTTTATATTCTCAGAAGTATACGAAGTTTGTGTATGCACAGAACTCATTTAAGAAAAAATGAAAAAGTCTAGGGATTACCTAGTTCAGTTTCCAAATTTGAATAAACATTGTAAAAACAATTCAGTATAGTTTTGAACTATATTTTCACTCACAAGACAAGCTTTAGATGTTGAAGATGTATTAATGAAACTGCTTTTATAGAAGAGGATGGATGAAGGGGAAGAATAATTACTTGCTTAGTCTCTCCTGCTGCAAGGAATCCTCAATCCCCCACATGACAGAACTGGCTCTAGAGCGAAGTCTGTGTAATAAGTGACTTTAATCTGGAATGGGGCACACACACAGTAGAGATTGCACAGGTTGCATTGACACTGTTACCTATGAGGGGTATAATGGGCATGTTCTTATTTCTGCCCCTTGTTTAGAACTCGGAAAGGTTAGGATTGTATTTATGTTTGTATCTACATTTTCATTCATGTACGCAGACAACACATGTATTCACACACGCACACACACACACACACACACCGCATACGCCACCATCACCAATACTAACAATTATGGATGCTTAGTACTTAGCTAACACTGCTATTTCTTCAAACTTCACTATTTCCCTTTATTCATACCTTGTTCTCTCCTCATCTACCCCAAACAATTCTATCAGAAGTAAGTTAAGATCCTTCTGCAGAAATCAGAAGATATTTATCTCTAATTGTTAGAGAGGCATCATCTAGCACAGGGCTAGAAGTTTTGGAAAAAGGGTGCAGTGACTCTCAAATGAGGGTGGAGAGTGGGGTGGGTTTTATTCAAAATCTCTGCAGCAAGAATAAACATGTATATATATGTACGTATGTATAATATGCTCACTATATATATATATACACACACAAATAAGTTATATATACATATATATAATCTACCCCCAAGTGTCTGTCAGTTTGTCATACTGTGAGGGCTTGCACCTTGCTGTGATGCTAGAAGCTATGCCACCAATATTCAAATACCAGCAGGGTCACTCATGGAGGACAGGTTTCAGCTGAAATTCCAGAATAAGACAGACTAGGAAGAAGGACCCAGTGGTCTACTTCTGAAAAGAATTAGCCAGTGAAAACCTTATGAATAGCAGTGAAACATTGTCTGATATAGTGCTGGAAAATGAGCCCCTCAGGTTGGAAAACACTCAAAATATGACTGGGGAGGATCTGCCTCCTCAAGAGTCGATCATAATGATGTGGATGGAGTCAAGCTTTCAGTACCTTCATTTGCTGATGTGGCATAACTCAAAATACAGCTGTAAACATCCATTAATAAAAGGATCTAGAAGAATTGGAAATCACCAAAAATGAAATGGAACGCATAAACATTGATATTCTAGGCATTAGTGAATTGAAATGGACTGGTGTTGGCCATTTTGAATCAGACAATCAGATGGTCTGCTATGCCAGGAGTGACAAATTGAAGAGGAATGGCGTTGCATTCATCATCAAAAAGAACATTTCAAAATTTATCCTGAAGTACAACACTGTCAGTGATAGGATAATATCCATTTGCCTACAAGGAAGACCAGTCAATATGATGATTATTCAAATTTACACACCAATCACTAAGGACAAAGATGAAAAAAATGAAGATTTTTACCAACTTCTGCAGTCTGAAATTGATCAAACATGCAATCAGGATGCATTGATAATTACTGGTGATGGGAATGTGAAAGTTGGAAGGATTAATAGTTAGAAAATATGGCCTTGGTGATAGAAATGATGCTGGAGACCACATGATAGAATTTTGCAAGACTAATGACTTCTTTATTGCAAATACCTCTTTTCATCAACATAAACGGGAGCTATACACGTGGACCTCACCAAATGGAATACGCAGGAATCAAATCAACTACATCTGTGGAAAGAGATGATGGAAAAGCTCAATATCATGAATCAGAACAAGGCCAGGGGCTGACTGTGAAACAGGCTATCAATTGCTCATATGCAAGTTCCAGTTGAAACTGAAAAAAATTACAAAAAGTCCACGAGAGCCAAAGTCCAAACTTGAGCATATTCCACCTGAATTTAGGGACCATCTCAAGAATTTTTTTTTTTTTTTAAGAATAGATTTGACACACTGAAAACTAATGATCAAAGGGCAGACAAGTTGTGGAATGACAAGGACATCATACATGAAGAAAGCAAGAGGTCATTAAAAAGACAGGAAAGAGGGAAAAGACCAAAATGGATGTTAGAAGAGACTCTGAAACTTGCTCTTGGTTGTTGAGTAGCTAAAGTAAACCACAAAAATGATGAAGTAAAAGAGCTGAACAGATGATTTCAAAGGCCGCTCAAGAAGACAAAGTAAAGTATTCTAATGATATGTGCAAAGACCTGGAGATAGAAAACCAAAAGGGAAGAACACACTTGGCATTTCTCAAGCTGAAAGAACTGAGGAAAAATTCAAGCATTGACTTGTAATATTGAAGGATTCTACAGGGAAAACATTAAATGACACAGGAAGCATCAAAAGAAGATGGAAGGGAGTGGGGCCAAGATGGCGGACTAGGTGGACGCTACCGCGGATGCCTCTTGCAACAAAGTCTCGGAAAAACAAGTGAATCGATCACATACATAACAATCTACGAACTCTGAACAAAAAACACAGATTTAGAGACGGAGAACGAACAAATATGGGGAGACAGCGATTGTTTTCTGAGTCAGGAGCCAGCGCACCAGCGGATTTTCTGGAAAAACTAGTTTCCCAGTGATGGCTCGGGGACAGCAGTCCATATCAAACCACATAAAGAAGCAGACCATGACAGCTTCTACAACCCCCCAAACAAAAGAATCAAAATCTTTCCCAAATGAAGATACAATCCTGGAATTATCAGATACAGAATATAAAAAACTAATTTACAGAATGCTTAAAGACATCATAAATGAAATTAGGCTAACTGCAGAAAAAGCCAAGGAACACACTGATAAAACTGTTGAAGAACTCAAAAAGATTATTCAAGAACATAGTGGAAAAATTAATAAGTTGCAAGAATCCATAGAGAGACAGCATGTAGAAATCCAAAAGATTAACAATAAAATTACAGAATTAGACAATGCAATAGGAAGTCAGAGGAGCAGACTCGAGCAATTAGAATGTAGACTGGGACATCTGGAGGACCAGGGAATCAACACCAACATAGCTGAAAAAAAATCAGATAAAAGAATTGAAAAAAATGAAGAAACCCTAAGAATCATGTGGGACTCTATCAAGAAGGATAACTTGCGAGTGATTGGGGTCCCAGAACAGGGAGGGGGGACAGAAAACACAGAGAAAATAGTTGAAGAACTCCTGACACAAAACTTCCCTGACATCATGAAAGACGAAAGGATATCTATCCAAGATGCTCATCGAACCCCATTTAAGATTGATCCAAAAAGAAAAACACCAAGACATATTATCATCAAACTCGCCAAAACCAAAGATGAAGAGAAAATTTTAAAAGCAGCCAGGGAGAAAAGAAAGGTTTCCTTCAAGGGAGAATCAATAAGAATAAGTTCAGACTACTCAGCAGAAACCATGCAGGCAAGAAGGGAATGGGACGACGTATACAGAGCACTGAAGGAGAAAAACTGCCAACCAAGGGTCATATATCCAGCAAAACTCTCTCTGAAATATGAAGGCGAAATTAAGATATTTACAGAAAAACACAAGTTTAGAGAATTTGCAAAAACCAAACCAAGGCTACAAGAAATGCTAAAGGAGATTGGTCAGATAACCAATAATATCAGGTACCAGCACAATACAAGGTCACAAAACAGAACGTCCTGATATCAACTCAAATAGGGAAAGCACAAAAACAAACAAACAAAGATTAATTCTAAAAAATAAATAAATAAACAAAATAATACACATAACAGGGAATCATGGAAATCAATAGATAAAAGATCACAATAATCAAAAAGAGGGAATAAATATAGGACGCATTGAACTGCCAGATGGAGAGTGATACAAGGCGATATAGAATGATACAAGTTAGGTTTTTACTTAGAAAAATAGGGGTAAATAATAAGGTAACCACAAAAAGGAATATCAACTCCATAACTCAAGAAAAAAGCCAAGAAAAACATAACGACTCAACTAACATAAAGTTAAACATTATGAAAATGAGGATCTCACAATCTACTAAGAAAAACGTCTCAGCACAAAAAACTGTGGAAAAATGAAATGGCCAACAACACACATGAAAAGGCATCAAAATGACAGCACTAAAAACTTATTTATCTATAATTACACTGAATGTAAATGGACTAAATGCACCAATAAAGAGACAGAGAGTCACGGACTGGATAAAGAAACACGATCCATCTATATGCTGCCTACAAGAGACACACCTTAGACCTAGAGACACAAACAAACTAAAACTCAAAGGATGGAAAAAAATATATCAAGCAAACAATAAGCAAAAAAGAAGAGGAGTAGCAATATTAATTTCTGACAAAATAGACTTTAGACTTAAATCCACCACAAAGGATAAAGAAGGACACTATATAATGATAAAAGGGACAATTGATCAGGAAGACATAACCATATTAAATATTTATGCACCCAATGACAGGGCTGCAAGGTACATAAATCAAATTTTAACAGAATTGAAAAGTGAGATAGACACCTCCACATTTATAGTAGGAGACTTCAACACACCAGTTTCAGAGAAGGACAGGACATCCAGTAAGAAGCTCAATAGAGACACGGAAGACCTACTTAAAACAATCAACCAACTTGACCTCATTGACTTATACAGAACTCTCCACCCAACTGCTGCAAAATATACTTTTTTTTCTAGTGCACATGGAACATTCTCTAGAATAGACCACATATTAGGTCATAAAACAAATCTTTGCAGAATCCAAAACATCGAAATATTACAAAGCATCTTCTCAGACCACAAGGCAATGAAACTAGAAATCAATAACAGAAAAACTAGGGAAAAGAAATCAACTACTTGGAAAATGAACAATACCCTCCTGAAAAAAAGACTGGGTTATAGAAGACATCAAGGAGGGAATCAGGAAATTCTTAGAAAGCAACGAGAATGAAAATACTTCCTATCAAAACCTCTGGGACACAGCAAAAGCAGTGCTCAGAGGCCAACTTATATCCATTAATGCACACATACAAAAAGAAGAAAGAGCCAAAATCAGAGAACTGTCCCGACAACTTGAACAAATAGAAAGTGAGCAACAAAAGAACCCATCAGGCACCAGAAGAAAACAAATAATAAAAATTGGAGCTGAACTAAATGAATTAGAGAACAGAAAAACAATCGAAAGAATTAACAAAGCCAAAAGCTGGTTCTTTGAAAAAATTAACAAAATTGATAAACCATTGGCTAGACTAAAGAAAAACAGGAAAGGAAACAAATAACCCAAATAAGAAACGAGAAGGACCACATCACAACAGAGCCAAATGAAATTAAAAGAATCTTTTCAGATTATTACAAAAAATTGTACTCTAACAAATTTTGAAAACCTAGAAGAAATGGATAAATTCTTAGAAAAACACTACCTACCTAAACTAACACATTCAGAAGTAGAACAACTAAATAGACCCATAACAAAAAAAGAGATTGAAACGGTAATCAAAAAACTTCCAACAAAAAAAAGCCCTGGCCCAGACGGCTTCACTGCAGAGTTCTACCAAACCTTCAGAGAAGACTTAACACCACTACTACTAAAGGTATTTCAAAGCATAGAAAAAGACTGAATACTACCCAACTCATTCTATGAAGCTACCATCTCCCTGATACCAAAACCAGGTAAAGACATTACAAAAAAAGAAAATTATAGACCTATATCCCTCATGAACATAGATGCAAAAATCCTCAACAAAATTCTAGCAAATAGAATCCAACAACACATCAAAAAAATAATTCACCCTGATCAAGTGGGATTTATACCAGGTATGCAAGGCTGGTTTAATATCAGAAAAACCATTAATGTAATCCATCACATAAATAAAACAGAAGATAAAAACCACATGATCTTATCAATAGATGCAGAAAAAGCATTTGACAAAGTTCAACACCCATTTATGATAAAAACTCTTACCAAAATAGGAATTGAAGGAAAATTCCTCAACATAATAAAGGGCATCTATGGAAAGCCAACAGCCAATATCACTCTAAATGGAGAGAACCTGAAAGCATTTCCCTTGAGAACAGGAACCAGACAAGGATGCCCTTTATCACCGCTCTTATTCAACATCGTACTTGAAGTCCTAGCCAGGGCAGTTAGGCTAGACAAAGAAATAAAGCGTATCCGGATTGGCAAGGAGGAAGTAAAGCTATCACTATTCGCAGATGACATGATCGTATACACGGCAAACCCTAAGGAATCCTCCAGAAAACTACTGAAACTAATAGAAGAGTTTGGCAGAGTCTCAGGTTATAAAATAAACATACAAAAATCACTTGGATTCCTCTACATCAACAAAAAGAACACCGAAGAGGAAATAACCAAATCAATACCATTCACAGTAGCCCCCAAGAAGATAAAATACTTAGGAATAAATCTTACCAAGGATGTAAAAGACCTATACAAAGAAAACTACAAAGCTCTACTACAAGAAATTCAAAAGGACATACTTAAGTGGAAAAACATACCCTGCTCATGGATAGGAAGACTTAACATAGTAAAAATGTCTATTCTACCAAAAGCCATCTATACATATAACACACTCCCGATCCAAATTCCAATGTCATATTTTAAGGGGATAGAGAAACAAATCACTAATTTCATATGGAAGGGAAAGAACCCCCGGATAAGCAAAGCATTACTGAAAAAGAAGAAGAAAGTGGGAGGCCTCACTCTACCTGATTTCAGAACCTATTATACAGCTACAGTAGTCAAAACAGCCTGGTACTGGTACAACAACAGGCACACAGACCAATGGAACAGACTTGAGAACCCAGATATAAATCCATCCACGTATGAGCAGCTGATATTTGACAAAGGACCAGTGTCAGTCAATTGGGGAAAAGATAGTCTTTTTAACAAATGGTGCTGGCATAACTGGGTGTCCATTTGCAAAAGAATGAAACAGGACCCATACCTCACACCATGCACAAAAACTAACTCCAAGTAGATCAAAGACCTAAACATAAAGACTAAAACGATAAAGATCATGGAAGAAAAAATAGGGACAACCCTAGGAGCCCTAATACAGGGCATAAACAGAATACAAAACATTATCAAAAATGATGAAGAGAAACCAGATAACTGGGAGCTCCTAAAAATCAAACACCTATGCTCATCTAAAGACTTCACCAAATGAGTAAAAAGACCACCTACAGACTGGGAAAGAATATTCAGCTATGACATCTCAGACCAGCACCTGATCTCTAAAATCTACATGATTCTGTCAAAACTCAACCATAAAAAGACAAACAACCCAATCAAGAAGTGGGCAAAGGATATGAACACACATTTCACTAAAGAAGATATTCAGGCAGCCAACAGATACATGAGAAAATGCTCCCGATCATTAGCCATTAGAGAAATGCAAATTAAAACTACGGTGAGATTCCATCTCACACCAACTAGACTGGCATTAATCCAAAAAACACAAAATAATAAATGTTGGAGAGGCTGCGGAGAGATTGGAACTCTTATACACTGCTGGTGGGAATGTAAAATGGTACAACCACTTTGGAAATCTATCTGGCGTTATCTTAAACAGTTAGAAATAGAACTACCATACAACCCAGAAATCCCACTCCTCGGAATATACCCTAGAGATACAAGAGCCTTCACACAAACAGATATATGCACACCCATGTTTGTTGCAGCTCTGTTTACAATAGCAAAAAGCTGGAAGCAACCAAGATGTCCGTCAACGGATGAATGGGTAAATAAATTGTGGTATATTCACACAATGGAATACTACGCATCGATAAAGAACAGTGACGAATCTCTGAAACATTTCATAACATGGAGGAATCTGGAAGGCATTATGCTGAGCGAAATGAGTCAGAGGCAAAAGGACAAATATTGTATAAGACCACTATTATAAGATCTTGAGAAATAGAAAAAACTGAGAAGAACACATATTTTGTGGTTACGAGGGGGGAGGGAGGGAGGGAGGGAGAGGGTTTTTTATTGATCAATCAGTAGATAAGAACTGCTTTGGGTGAAGGGAAAGACAACACTCAATACAAGGAAGGTCAGCCCAGTTGGACTGGACTAAAAGCAAAGAGGTTTCCGGGATAAAATGAATGCTTCAAAGGTCAACGGACCAGGGGCTGGGGTCTGGGGAACTTGGTTTGAGGGGACTTCTAAGTCAATTGGCAAAATAATTCTATTATGAAAGCATTCTGCATCCCACTTTGAAATGTGGCGTCTGGGGTCCTAAATGCTAACAAGCCGCCATCTAAGATACATCAATTGGTCTCAACCCACCTGGAGCAAAGGAAAATGAAGAACACCAAGGTCACACGACAACTAAGAACCCAAGAGACAGAAAGGGCCACATGAACCAGAGACCTACATCATCCTGAGACCAGAAGAACTAGTTGGTGCCCGGCCACAATCGATGACTGCCCTGTCAGGGAGTACAACAGAGAACCCCTGAGGGAGCAGGAGATCAGTGGGATACAGACCCCAAATTCTCATAAAAAGACCATACCTAATGGTCTGACTGCGACTAGAGGAATCCCGGTGGCAATGCTCCCCAGACCTTCTGTTGGCACAGGACAGGAACCATCACCGAAGACAACTCATCAGACATGAAAGGGACTGGTGAGCGGGGGGGAGAGAGATGCTGATGAAGAGAGAGCTAATTAAATCAGGTGGACACTGGAGAGTGTTTTGGCAACTCTTGACTGGAGGGGGGATGGGAAGATAGAGAGAGAGGGAAGACGGCAAAATTGGCACGAAACGAGAGACTGAAAGGGCTGACTGAATGGGGGAGAGCAAGTGGGAGAAGGGAGTAAGATGTATGTAAACTTATATGTGACAGACTGATTGGAATGGTAAATGTTCACTTGAAGCTTAATAAAAGTTAATTAAAAAAAAAAAAAAGATGGAAGGAATACACAGTCACTATACCAAAAAGAACTGGTCAATGTTCAACCATTTCAAAAGTTTGCATATGATCAGGAGCCAATGGTACTGAAGGAAGAAGCCCAAGCAAGGCTGAAGACATTGGCAAAAAATAAGACTCCGGGAATTGACGAAATACCAGTTGAGATGTTTTAGCAAACGGATACAGCACTGAAAGTGCTCACTTGTCTATACCAAGAAATTTGGAAGACAGCTACCTGGCCAATCGACTGGAAGAGACCCATATTTATGCCTATTCACAGGAAAGGTGATCCAACTGAGTGTTGACATTTTCAAAATATATGGTTAATATCACACACAAGTAAAATTTTGCTAAAGATCATTCAAAAGCAGCTACAGCTGTATATTGATAGGGAACTGCCAGAACCGCATCTTAATTTATGTACAGGATTCTCTTGAGCACAATTAAGTGTTCTGAAATTTCCATTCTTCACAATGTTATCCATAATTTGTTATGATCCACACAATTGAATGCCTTTGTATAGCCACTAAAACACAGGTAAACATCTTTCTGGTATTCTCTGCTTTCAGCCAGGATTCATCTGACATCAGCAATGAAATCCATGGTTCCACGTTCTCTTCTGAACCTGGTTTGAATTTCTGGCAGTTCCCTGTCAATGTACTGCTGCAACTGCTTTTGAATGATCTTTAGCAAAATTTTACTTGTGTATGATATTAATGATGTTGTTTGATAATTTCCGTATTTGGTTGGAACACCTTTCTTTGGAATAGGCATAAATATGGATCTCTTCCAGTCAGTTGGACAGGTAAGTGTCTTCCAAATTTCTTGGCATAGACGAGTGAGTGCTTCCAGCCATGCTTCCATTTGTTGAAACATGTCAGTTGGCATTCCATCAGTTCCTGGAGCCTTGTTTTTCGTCAATGTTGTCAGTGCAGCTTGGACTTCTTCCTTCAGTGCGATCGGTTCTTGATCATATGCTACCTCCTGAAATGATCGAATGTCAACTAATTCTTTTCGGTACAGGGATTTTGTGTATTCCTTCCATCCAGTTTTGATGCTTCCTGTACCATTCAGTATTTTGCCCACAGACTCCTTCACTATTGCAACTTGAAACTTGAATTTTTTCTTCAGTTCTTTCAGCTTGAGGAATGCTGAGTGTGTTCTCTTTTGGTGTTCTAACTCCAGGTCTTTGCACATGTCTTTATAATACTTTACTTTGTCTTCTCAAACTGCCCTTTAAAATCTTCTGTTCAGCTCTTTTACTTCATCATTTCTTTTGTTTGCTTTAGCTACTCAATGTTCAAAAGCAAATTTCAGAGTCTCTTTCGACGTCCATTTTGGTCTTTTCTTTCTTTCCTGTCTTTTTAATGACCTTTTATTTTCTTCAGGTAAGATGTCCTTGATGTCATTCTACAACTCTTCTGGTCTTCAGTCATTAGTGTTTAATGTGTCAAATCTATTCTTGAGATGGTCTCTAAATTCAGGTGGTATATATTCAAGGTCATATTTTGGCTCTTGTGTACTTGTTCTGATTTTTTTCAGTTTCAACTTGAGGTCGCATATGAGCAATTGATGGTCCATTCCGCAGTTGGCCCTGGCCTTGTTCTAACTGATGATGCCAAGCTTTTCTATCATCTCTTTCCACAGATCTAGCCATTTTATTCTTGTGTATTCCATCTGGTGAGGTCTACGTGTGTAGTCGCCATCAATGTTGGTGAAAAAAGGTATTTGGAATGAAGAAGTTATTGGTCTTGCCAAATTCTATCATGCGATCTCTGGCATCATTTCTGTCACCGAGGCCATATTTCCAACTACTGATCCTTCTTTGTTTCCAGCGTTCACATTCCAATCACCAGTAATTATCAATGCATCCTAATTGCATGTTTGATCAATTTCAGACTGCCAAAGTTGGTAAAAATCTTCAATTTCTTCATCTTTGGCCTTAGTGGTTGGTGTGTAAATTTGAATAATAGCCGTATTAAATGGTCTTTCTTGTGGGTGAATGGATATTATCCTATCACTGATAGCATGGTACTTCAGGATAGATTTGAAAGGTTCTTTCTGATGAGAATGTAATGCCATTCCTCTTCATTCCCAGCATAGTAGACCATATGATTGTCTGATTCAAAATGGCCAATACCAGTCCATTTTAGCTCACTAACACCTAGGATATTGATCTTCATGTGTTCCATTTCATTTTTGGTGATTTCCAGATTTCTTAGATTCATACTTTGTACATTCCATGTTCTGATTTTTAGTGGATATTTCATTCTCATTTTGAGTTGTGTCACATCAGCAAATCAAGGTCCGGAAAGCTTGACTCCATCATGTCATTAAGATTGACTCTGTTGGAGGAGGTAGCTCTTCCCCAGTCACCTTTTGAGTGCCTTCCAACCTGAGAGGCTCATCTTTCAACACTGTATCAGACAATATTCAGCTGCTATTCATAAAGTTTTTACTGGCTAATTTTTTTCAGAATTAGACTGTCAGGTCCTTCTTCCTAGTCTGTCTTAGTCTGGAAACTCAGCTGAAACCTGTCCACCATGGGTGATCCTGCTGCTATTTGAATACGGGTGGCGTATCTTCTAGCATCACAGTAAGGTACAAACCCCCACAGTATGGCAAACTAACAGACACATGGGGGTAAAGGGCATTAGAGTAAAATAATCTGATACAGCCATTTCAAGATAGTGATGATCTTATGAAGGGGACAAGAGTACTCAGATTCATTGGCTACAGCTCCACATTTATCTCCACACTTGGAGAAGCTGTGCAAAAGGGTCTGCAATGCCAAGTCTCAGTGCCACAAGCCTCTCTCCACTGTGGGTATTTAAACAGGAACAGTAGAGATTTATCTTTGTTTTCTTCTTTTTCTCTGTTTCCTTGGCTATTCAATCTCTCTTCTGACTGAAACATTCTTCCTTTGGCCATATTAAAACACAAAGAGGCCACCCCTTGAGTCTTAATAACCAGGGAGCTAGTGACTTGGTATACCTATGCAGTGTTTAGTTAGGAGATTAACTATCAAAAGTACATCTACAGCAAAACACGTAAGCACTGCTAACAGCTACCTTCCTGATCTAACATTCAATGATTCCAAAGCCAGAGGTTTCTCCAGGCAGTGTAGAGAAGGGCATGAAGTTTCTGGTGCCCAAAGCATTAAACTTCAATGCAGAGAGACCCAACTCTATGGATTCTTGCATAGTTCTATGAACCATTCACCCAAGGGTTCTACTGTATAAACACAGACACGCACACACAAAGTTATTTTATTTTTTGAGGTGAGTGGATGCATCACATTGTCTTTTCATGGAGGCAGATATTGGGAAGTGAGGCAGTTTGCCTTGGGAGTCTCCACAATCTGTTTAGAAACAGCAGCACAAAAATCCTATGATCATCTCCCCCCTGCCAGCCTGAAATGTCAGCCCTGTGGGAAGCTGATAGGTGTTCCTGCTATCAACAGAAGCAGCACCTCTACATTCGTATCTTTGAGAGTACTTTATTCACTATATATTCTATGTAAACTGTGGGATTTGACAAGGAGGAGTTGTCGAAGGCATACTACTGGAAAGGAGCTGTGTTGGGTTGAATTTGGTACCAATCTCTCATACTTGACAGCTCAAGTACAAGATTGTCGATGAGCTATAGGACCTGTGAGCCTCCTCAGTCAGCAAGCGCAGGCTCTAAGTCACATTTAATTCAGAAAGCCCTGACAGCTCTGCATAAACTTTGAGCCGGAAAATGGAGAGATAGGGGCTGTGCGCAAGAGTAGGCCATTTAAGTTATTTCCTTTTACTGGAATTTTGGAAAATATGTACCAGGACAATATAGGCTATGATACACCACGCAGATACCTGCATCAACAACTTAAAGAAAATAATCTACACTTTAGGCCAGGGTGACATGACTTTTAATAGTTTAAAAACTAAAAGAAAAATCCATGAAGAACTGGAAGCTGCCTAAAATTTTTCATCATTCAGCCTAGATTATACATATCTATTGCTATATGTCTGTATAAATAAGACCACCCAAAAAATGGAAAAAAAAAAAAAACAGGCTTGAAGTAGTTTGATATAGTGACTAGAATCCTGGATTTGACCAATATCTGAGTCTTGACTGAGACTTTCCGGCTGCCTGACATACAGACCAATGTATCTAACGTCTATAAACCCTATATTTAATTCTAAATTCCCTGAATGGTGCAAATGCTTAACGTGTTTGGCTACAGACCCAAAGGTTGGTGGTTTGAGTTCACCCAGAGGCACCTTGGAAGAATGACCCAGTGATCTGCTTCTGAAAAATCAACCATTGAAAACCCTATGTTACATAGTTCTGTTCTGACACACATGGGATCTCCATGACTCAGAATCAACTCTGTGGCACTGGTTTTGGTTGTTTAAATTCTAAAATGGGAAAATTATCACTTTATCTATGTATTGATAATCTGTTGCCACAATAATTGTGTGTAGCAAACTACCCCACAGCTCAGGGGCTTAGGACAATAAACATTTATTTAGCAAATGATTCTGCAGGGTTTAGTTGATCTTGGCTGAGTTTGTTTATGTGTCTGCTGTAAGCTACAGGTTGGCCAGGCAGTTCTGCTGTGTATGTGTCTGGGCTGTCTCACATATCTGGGAATTGATTGGAGCTGGGCTGATTCAGAATGACCTCAACTAGAATTACTGGAGCAATTCAACTCTACTCTATCTGTCTCGTCTTCCATTATAACCAAACCAAACCCACTGTTGTTGATTCCGACTCATAGAGACCCTATAGGACAGAGTAGAACTATTCCCATAGGATTTCCAAGGCTGTAAATCTTTACAGAAGCAGACTGCCATGTCTTTCTCCCACAGAGCGGCTGGTGAGTTCGACTCACCTTTTGGTTAGCAGTCAAGCACTTTAACCACTGCACCACCAGGGCTCCATCCTCTAGTATAGGGGTCAGCAAACTTGGCTTGTGGACCAAATGCAGCCCATGGTCTGTTTTATAAATAACATCTTGTTGGAACACAGATGCACTCATTTGTTTACATATTTTTATATATAAGTTATTGTTTGTTGAAAATATACACAGCAAAATGTACACCAGTTCAACAATTTCTACATGTACAATTCAATGACATCAATTACATTCTTCGAGTTGTGCAACCATTCTCATCCTCCTTTTCCTAAGTATTCACCCACTGTTGACATAAACTCACTGCCCCCCAAGCTTCCTATCCAAACTTTCAAGTTGCTGTTGTCAATTTGCTTCCATATAGATAGTTCTTTAAAAGAGCACAATGGTCAAGGCAGATGTTCTTTACTCATTAAGCTAAACTTGTTTGGTTTCAAGAAGACTTTGCTTACTTAGGGAAACGCTGGTGGTGTAGTGGTTAAGAGCTATGGTTGCTAACCAAAAGGTCAGCGGTTTGAATCTACTAGGTGCTCCTTGGAAACCCTGTGGGGTAGTTCTACTCCATTCTTTAGGGTTACTATGAGTTGGAATTGACTTGAAAGCAATGGGTTTGGTTTTTTCCTGGTTTTTGTTTACTTTTGTCCTGCGTCTGCTTTGGCGATACAATAACAGAGTTGAGTAGGTGCAATAGAGACCGCATGGCCCACAAAACCAAAAATATTTACTATCTGGTCTTTTTTAAAGAAAATGTTTGTTGACTCTTGCTCCAGTGGAGTAGCCTGCAAGTGTTATCATGGCCATAACAAAGGAGGGAGAAAGGAAGTGAAAATGTGCAAGAGCCCTTTTAAGACTGCATATATCATATCCACCAACATGCCATTGGCCAAAGCGAGTCACATGATTGACTTCAGAATTCAAGTGCTGGGAAATATATTCAAACTCATCAGTGAGAGGAACTGCATAGTCACATGACACATGGGTATAGATGCACCAGAGGTGTTATGGATTGAATTGTGTCCTCCAAAAATGTGTGCTGTAAATCCTAATACCTACATCTGTGGTTATAATCTCATTTGGGAGTAGGGCTTTCTTTGTTATGTTAATGAGACAGTATTGGCATAACTCCTGTCTTAAATAAATCTCTTCTGAGATTTAAAAGAGCAGATTAAGCAAGCAGCAAGGAAGCAGAGATGGGGGAAGACAGATGCCTTATGACATGAGATCTCCAAGAAACCAGAAACAGAAGCTGACAAGAGACAAAGACTTTCTGCCAGAGCCAATAGAGATAGAAAGCCTTCCTCTACAGCCAGCACCCTGAATGTGAACTTTGGACCTCCTAAACTGTGAGAAAATAAATTTCTGTTTGTTAAAGCCACTCACCTGTGGTATTTCTATTACAGCAGCGCTAGATAACTAAGGCAAAGAGGAGTGAAGAATTTAGGCAGTTTATGCAATCAGTCTACCACATCTGCCCATCTCACGATGCTGTTATGAGGCTTAGTTCATACACATGTAAAAACATTTTATAAACTCTAAAGCATTATGCAATTAAAATGGCTTTTTTTCCTAACGTCTCATACTTTTATTAGGCTAATGGTATCTACGATATACTCAATATAACAACGATAGTTATAACTAACTAAAAAATGCAATATTGAGTGTGTAAACTTGGCCTTCCTCCTCTCCTTTGCAATGTGCTGCCTTAGGGAGACAGATGGGACAAGGAACAAATATTTGGATAGCCTTATCGCCTCTGTAATCAAGTTGGTTCCCAGACTGTGCCCAGTCTGTTATCTTGAAATCATCATTTGCGCCCTGCCCTCAACCAAGTGTTTCATCAAAATTCATCAATTTCTGACTATTGGAGTATTGAATGTAGACCAGAGAATATTACTAACACAAACATGAAATTTTTGTATTATTATTTGCTGAAATAACTGTGTATTATCTTTCTATGTGTTGTATTCATCAAGAAAAAAAGCTGTGCTTGATCCTTATCTGAGATTCCAAAATATCAATTTGAAAACTAATGGAATGTAATTTATTTTTTTGTTTATAACTAATCTTTCATGACAGCATAGTTAGAGGTGAGATCCAAGAATTGGTTTAATCACACTTGTGCCACTAAGTTGTTTGTCACTAACAAGTCACCTACTCTTGCTCTCTCCATTTCTTCACATTTAAAATGAGGAGACTGAACTAAAAAAATGTTTGAAATACCCCCTGACTCTTTGTTCTAGAAGTAGGTGTTTGTCTACTTTTTTTTTTAAAGGATAAAATATGAAAAGTAAATGTGGGAATAATTATAATAGAAAGCTTATAGCCTCTATTAATGAGGTCGATGCTGAATTTGTGAGTTAACTAGCATTTGGTGGGTTTAATATCTTGCAATAATAGTCTTTAAATTAATTTTCTCTGAATCACCAATGTGATGTCACTGATACCAATTTAAAAAATTAAAGATATTGAGTTACTCCCATTTTAGGTTTTCCTTCCATTAGTTTTTCTTCAGACACTTGAATATGCTATCACTTGAGTACACCATTCACTAATACTGATGATTGAGAGTGGGATAAACAAGTCGTATGCCCAGAAGAAAATGAGATAGTGTTCCTTGGCATTATCCACTGTGGGTTTCCAGAACCTTGAGTCTAAGAGGTAGGTTCTACCTAGCCCAAATGTCTATACATAAAATAGCAGGAAATGTTTCATTTATTTTCTTATGCAAAAAATATTTACTGAGGGCTTTGTATGTGCCAGGCACTGTTCTGGGTGCTTGTATACGTTGATGAATAGACAGACCAAGATCCCTGCTTGGTACAATTTGCATTCCAGTGGGGGATTCTTTAACTTAGGGCTTATAAAGAAAACAAAAGGATGTATTGAAATATCTGAACCTATACTATAATGAGAACTATCTATGCAAGGGATCAGATCTAGCCCATGGACCAAATTTGGCCCACTGCCTGTTTTTATGTGGTCTTATATATTTTTATAAGCTAAAAGTGGTTTTTACTGATGAATATTTGCAATTAATATGATGATTAAGAACACTAACTTTGAACCCCAATTAAGAAAAATGTTATTGCCCCCAAAAGAATTTCATTCTTCTTACTCATAGACTTGTACTACACAAAAATTGTACTCAATTATTGTTATACTTTGCATATCATCAATGAAAAGATATGGGAACTTGTTTTCTCTTGTTTTATGAATACTTACACGATATACTCGATTTTGCCTCTTGGGTCACAAAGTCTAAAATAATTTCTATCTGGCCCTTTACAGAAAAAAATTACAAACCCATAATCCACATAATTGAATCAAAAGGATTCTGAAATTTCTCTAGTTCCTTTTCATTAGCTAGTAAGTGCCAGACCTTTAATCAATATGACAAAGAAAACCGCTTAGTTTCAATACTGATCTTTGTACATTTGAAGTTATGTAACAATTTGAAATTGTCTACTTTTGTTCCAAATTATTATGTCCTATATAGTACGAGAAAGAGCCCTGGTGGTACAGTGGTTAAGCGCTCTGCTGCTAACCATAAACGTTTGGGGGTTCCAGTTCTCCATGTGCTCCTCAGGAGAAGATGTGATGACCTGCTTCTATAAAGAGTACAACCCTGGGAACTCATTGGGACAGTTTTACCCTGTCCTATAGGGTTCTTATGGAGCCCTGGTGGGACAATGGTTAAGAGCTTCACTGCTAACCAAAAGGTCAGTAGTTTGAATCCACCCACCAGCTGCTCCTTGGAAACTCTGTGGGGCAGTTCTACTGTCCTGTAGGGTCGTTATGAGTCAGAATCCACTCAATGGCGATGGTTTTTTTTTTTTTTTTTTTTTTTTAAATAGGGTCACCATGAGCTGGAACCTACTCAATGGCAATGGGTATATGGCATGGTTTATGCAGCAATATTTGGTGATTTCCTGCTCAAGGTATGGTCTTTAAATGACTGAGATAGTGTTAACTGTTATGAAAGCATAGCTTCTCACCTGCATGTTTAAGTCCATATGTGTTCTTTCTAGCAGTGGAATTTTCTTCCGAGAGCAATACTATTGATGTTATCATCATGGAAATTGAAATTTTAATGCCCCTTTTGCTGGAAAAGCCTCTTTTGCTTGGAGTAGATATATACAAATCATGACACTTCTAGTGTAACACTGTTAAATCACATACTTCTCGGAAACAGTAGTCAAAACCATTAATGTTGAATCACTTCATACCCAATGCCAAGTAGTTTATACTAACAGAATAGCATGAGCTATGGCCAAATGAAAATTGAATGGAAAACTCAGAAACAGCTGATGAGATCTAGTTTAACATCTTTGTTTCTTCCTGGGACATTTATGCTCATGGTGGTGATTTTATACTGCATACATAGAATATAGTTATGGTTATTGCTTTTAAAATCACTCCTGGTTTCTTTGATGGATTTAAATTTATTACTGTTTTATAATGAAACAGCATATTGTTCCACTAAGAGCATCATGACTTCCCATTGTTCTGCCACACAAATTTTAAATCTGCTAATTCAAAAGTCACGCCAAAACCCTCACTCAAAATGAAAACAATTATTATTATGTTTAGAATCCTAAATTAAAGTTTTAAAATGTATTTCCAAATATGAACTAGAAAAATTATGTCGAGTCCCACTTTGAGGAATCTCTCTCAAAGATATATTAAACAAAAACATAAAAAAAACTTTTGAACAAGGCTGTTCACTGAAGCACCTTTTGTAATAGCTAATTACTACAAAACAACTCAAATATTTACCATAGGGAATGGCTGCACAAACTATGATGCATTCACACAATGGATTGTTATGTAGCCGTAAAAAAGAATGAGAAAAATCTCTCTATGTTATTATGGAGTAATCTTCAGGATATAAGGACACACATACATATGTATATGTATTATATATGTGTTTGCACTTAAATTTTAAGAATCAAAGAAAAGACAAATGATAAAGTTAAAAAAAAAAATACCTATAGAGGAAACGAAGGAATAGTGCAGGGGACAGGGTTAGAATAGGGATAGAAACTATTCCTTTTTTTTTAACTGTATCTTGTTATGAAGATGTGATTTTGAAATCACGTAAATCTTTTAAATAGTAATAAAACAAAATTAAATACAAAAAGTAATTCCTAAACCTTGAAAGCAAAATGAAACAAAGAAACTTCAATGTTTCATCTAGTAAGGTAGAGGATCTATCCTAAGTGACTTTAAAGTGTAACAATTTGATTATATATCCTTAGTGGGAAAAAAGAACATTAAAAAAAAAAATTCAGTAGTGGTCTTTGTTTGTAGTAGTGTCGATACGTCCATATTATTGGAGACTATTATGTTTGTGAAAAAAATGAGCAATTATATTGGTCTCATTGAAAACTGGGATTTGGGGCATGGCAAAAACGAGGTACAGATATGAAATCAATGAGGTTAAGTAAAAAAAATCCTGCATTCCTGAATTCAAATTGAAGTATTAGTTTGAATGCTAATGTGTTTTATCTAAGACAAAACAAAGTTAAATATATTTTATAGCCATGTCCACTTAAAAGAAGTAGCATCTAGATTCAGGAAATAGAAATTGAACTTGGTGTATAATTTGTCACATCAGAAAATCAGAGATCTATTCAAGACTACTAGTGTCACACCAAAAGGACTCAGGGTCCTAAGTGAATAAGCTCCCATCCCAAAGACAAGACAATTTGAGTATCAATAAGCACAATAATTAAAATGGATTATGAGGCATCAAAGACATTTAAATCCATAAGTTCATAAGATACAAACATACACACACATACATGTACATTTTGTCTTCTTTGAAGGATGCTAGAGATTTTATTCTTTTTGAAACTATTAAAGAAAGAAAAAGTATTTATCTTAATTCTTTTATATAAATTGTACCTCTGCATAACCAAGTATCTGATGAGGAGGAAATGTCTCTTTGTAAAAGCATATCAGCTAACAATTGAAGAAATAATTTGCCTTTACAGCACCTAATGAATTAATGGACCTAAGCAGTGATCATTAATAGCTGCTAACATCACACACACACACACACACACACACGCACACAAGACAAGCAAGGATTATTTATTCCTGAAGAAAATACTCAACACTACCTGCATGAAAAAGCCAATGTGAATCTCCAGAAGCCTCTAATTTGGAATAAAAATTTGTATGAAATACGAAGGACAAAAAAATACCATGAGGGTGAAATCAAAAAAACTCAAACTGAGAAAAACTCAGGACAAGCCACCCATTTCTTCAATGAAAACTTGGAGGGACAGACAGTGATAGACAGAGAAAGATCAAGAGAAAACCTAAAGATTGAAAAAAAAAAAAAAACAGATTTATCATTTAATTTCAATGTATGAATGTTATTTGGATTCTCATTCAAGAAACAAAGTAAAAAAAAAACTGTCAGCAATTGGGGAAATTTGGTTGAATATTTGATATTAAAGAATTATTTTAACAATTTTAGGTATGATAATGATATTGAATACATTTCATAAAAAAGTCTCTGCCTTTTAGAATTACTCTTGATATGTTTACAGATGATATGATGCTCGAGATATCTTCAGAATTCAGGAGTGGTTTAAAGAGGGGCAAGGGGGTATCAGCACAGATGAAACAAGGTTGGTCGTGAGTTGTTAACTGCTGAAGCTCAGTGATAGGTGGATAGGAGAATATTATACTCACCTCTCTACTTTTATTTTTGTTTGTAATGTTCCAAAACAAAAAGTTAAAACATAGAGAGCAGAGATGAGCAAATTCTTGGATCCTAGAGTTAGAGCTTACCAACATCAAAATGAATCAGATGCTGGCTATTGAACTAATAGTTTTTAAATATTTTGTACTCTATTACTTTGTTGTCAATTGCCTTTGAGTCAATTCCGACTCATGGCAAACGCATGTGCAGGATAGAACTGAGTTTTCAAGGCTGTGACCTTTCAGAAGCAGATCGCTAGTCTTTACTCCCAATGAGCCACTGGGTGGATTCGAACCGCCAACCTTTCAGTTATAACCATGCCACCCAAGGCCTTCTTTGTACTCTCTAGAGGAAGCCTATATATAAGCCTGAGGAGCTTTTAGTTGGGTTTGTGATTAGAATTTTTATATACAGTAAAAATACATTTCTTTCCAAATATGTGTTTCTTCCTTATCTTTTGCATTAGGATATTGCCATGTGGGGCCAATATCCTAATATATCAGACTCTGTTATGTCTGTACATATAAAATGGTGATAATATTGTTGATATATGTTCACAAATGATATAATGTCTCCCTTAAACCACACAATCTTCTGTCATTAACATTATGTGGTGAGACATTATCACCCCAGGGAAGAGCAGAGTAGGTTCTTTCTAGGACCAAGAAGGTCACAAGTAGGAAAGAATGCGGGTGTAACATAGGGAGATTCCTCATAGAAGAGGAATGGGCAGCAGAAACCCTTTTGTTAGGGAAAGGAAGTAGGTTCAGGAGACTGAATCTAGGGATATTCCTGGGGTCCCTAGAGGGAATCTACCCCCCAGGACCTCCATGGAGACCCCAGTGCAGGCTGTGCCCACTTCTCATAGGGAATTTTGGGAGAAGGCCATCTCACATGGTGCCCCAGTACAAAATGAGGTGGATCAAAGTGTAGTAATGTCGGTGCTATGTAGTTGAGAGGGAGATGTCCAGAGATAGGATCCCTAAGTCTCTCTTGGCCAACTTCCATGGGGTTTTAGTACCCAGGAGTTCCAACACATTCCCGTTGTGGTGCAGAAGCTTCCTGATGGTTGAGAGCCAGTGGATCTATCATTGGTGTGGCATTTAAAATTAACTTTACCCAAAGAATTTGGTCTTCGTCCTTGGTTTCTGAGAGATAACCTCCAAAACCTTGTCATTTCCCTAGTGACTGAGTGTCTTTTATGAGGCCTCCAGACCACACCTCAGAGTTTATACTAATGAGATAAATTAAATGGGGGCTAGTCAAGCCAGAAAAAGCACCATGCGATATCAGCTGATCTGGGAGGGAAATGATTCAGTCACTCATGCCTGTGCAATGAGGCCCCAAAAAGGTTCTGGTCATGGCTCTATGGGCTTTCTGACTGGTGAAAGACATTGATATATATGTGGGAAGGTAATGCGTTCTTTGGAACATAGAAATTTTGTGTTGGGAACCCTCCCAGAGCTCACTGTATGTGTTGCTTCTTTGTGCTGATCCTGGTTTATATCCTTTATACTACAGCTGCTGTCATAAGTATAGCATTTTCTGACTTCTGTGAGTTGTTCTAAGGAATTATTGAACCCAAGGAAGTAGGGGAAACCAGCATTTAAGAAGTGAGGGGAGCCCTGGGGACCCCTGAGCTTACCACTGGTATCCTGAAGAAGCAGTGAGAAAACCTCAAATTTGTAGCCAGCAGGTCAGAAATGAGAATGCCCTGGGGACTCCCAAGCTTGTGACTGGTGACTGAGGTCTTGAGTAGGCTTGGCAGGCTGGAGGACTCTGCCCTTTTCCTTGTGAGGTCTGACCTAGCTCTGGTGATTAGGGTCAGGAGAGAAGTGCTGCATGTACAGCTGGTCAGAACAGAGGGTAACAGAACTAATAATAAAATGATTTGGATTTTCCACGTATGTGGTGTTGGGTAAGTGAGAAGTGGCATTTGATTTTTCCCAGTAATAGGGATCTCTGTAGTGAGCAGTGAGGTGACTTTGTAGCACAGACTATAGGTGGAGTGGAAAATAGAGGTAGAGACTGAAAAAAAGACCCTAGGGATTGGGTGGGAAGGAGGAGTTAATATCAGGCACTAAATGTGCTGAAAGAGTAGCCCATGAAGTTCCCCAGCTGTGGACTTGTTGGAGCCCTGGTGGTGCAGTGGTTAAGAGCTTGGCTGTTAACCAAAATGTTGGCAGTTTGAATCCACCAGCCACTCCTTGGAAACCCTATGGGGCAGTTCTACTCTGTCCTATAGGGTTGCTATGAGTCAGAATCGACTCGATGGCAACGGATTTAGTTTTGGGTTAGGTGGACTTGTTAGAATGGGGTTAGATAGGACAGAAACTGAGATCAGATCCCCAGAGAAACTGGTTACACTCAATCTGGGAAGCAAAAGTCAGGAGAGAAATACAATACTGACCTCAGAGACCACTTCCTCAGTATAAACCACCTCTTGTGCCCAAATAGCATTTTGGGAAGGAGGAGAACCTTGAGGTGAGAAACTGTTCTAATAAATAGTTTGAGCTGCAACCTGAGTTGAACAATTGACTATTGTGATCAAAGAGACATTGAGTGGGCATGAATGGGAAAGTTTAAGAGTTTTCCTGTGCGATTAGTGGAGGGGGTAGTTAAGTAGGTTGAAGGGAAGATTTTAAGAACAGATTGCATCAGTTAGATACTCTTTTCAAATCTACATTTTGGCATATGAATCGTAGTATATAAATTTTGAAATTGCTACACATAGAAATAGCAAAAATCAGTAGTTACAGACTTTCAGTATTTTTCTCACAATAAAATCCACTATGATTTTTACCAGCTAATTTAGACCTAATTTAATTTGTTTGCACATCTGTCTGCCTGTGAAAGACTCAGCCTGTGACAGTGAAAATCTGACACAATTTTATCTATTTCAGCTTCGGTCCCACCATCAAAGCCCAGAAGCAGCCCGTCTCTTTTCCAAGGGCCTTGTTTCTCAGTCTAGGTGGCTGGCTTTGATTTGACTTTGGCATCTTACTATGAGGCTCACAAGTAACTCTCATTAAGAGCTGCGCTGATGCTAATTCATAGATCAGCAAGTTTGGAGGGCTGTGCTTAATACATTCAGATTATTTTGGGGTTTTGCGTCTTGTCTTCCTCTCAAGGGCCAGGTCTGATTTATAGCCAACTTGAAACAGAGTATTGAAGTAATTGCCCATAAAATGAGGGTCTTCTGTCTGCACCCTCTGCTCAGCACACTTGCCTGAAGGATCTGCCCCCTGCATTTCCTTTTCTTCGTTTGGCTACACAGCGACTTGTCTAGCTGTGGGTTCTTGTGGCCAGGGTGCTCAGCTCTATTTCGAGCTCTGTACTTCTCTCCAGCCTCTGCTTGCCTTCAAATGAAGTATGCTAGGGTGTGAGGAAAAGCTCCATAAATGAATATAAA
The DNA here is from genome assembly GCF_024166365.1 of Elephas maximus indicus. NCBI lineage: Eukaryota > Metazoa > Chordata > Mammalia > Proboscidea > Elephantidae > Elephas > Elephas maximus. The sequence goes on from NC_064822.1 coordinate 75,219,284, forward strand.
GCACCCAGGCAGCTCATGATTTGGAAATTCTTGGACTCCTCTGGAGCAGATCAGTGATTACACACTGCCACTAGATGTCCCCGTGTGGCTTTTCTTTTGGATATCAGTGTCGTACACATGCAAGTTATTTCTGTTCTGCTGGATAGAAGGAAAGCGCTCCGCAGGCTCTGAAGAGGCAGTTTACAGTGGAATGCCATCCAAGCTGGGACTTGGCGCACCTTAGTCCTTGGACACTGATATAAAGTCCTGATATAAAATTACGGAGACTCCTCAGCAATCAGCATTATCTCTACATAAGTCCCTGGGATCATTTCAACTTGCATACACTAAACTTTCCCTGCGTCCCCACCCACTCTCGGTAGCCTAGACCACAGCGTCTAAAACCATCTATTGTGAAGAGCTAGCTTCTCAGCAGTATTTTTTGGACTTGCAGTCACTAGCAGACCAACACAGGGTCTAACTGTGCATGACTGGCATGCAGCTTACATCACATATGACTCACTGCATGAGTTGGACAGCACCCATACCAGGTATTCCCTGTCTAATGAAACATCACTGGTTATGTGCTTATATGTTCCAGCAATGTTGGCTGACTATAAAGGTTTTTTAATACTTGCTCTCACTTTCTGTATTTATTTTGTCACAGGTTTACAACATTGCTGACCAACACTGCTCTGAGTACTACGCTTTGAGTGGCCCCGGTCTAAGCGCTATCATAAAGCTTAGTCTTACATCCTTGAATTAAGACTAATGGCCTGTGAGGAACAGGAGAGGCTCAAGGCAGCTTTAGAAGACTTGACTGGAGACTCATGCATTATGGAGAGGGCCACACTCTCTGCCCTTCTGGGCTCCTGCTTTGGGCTGGGCCTACACCTTCCTTGAGATACTGCACTGACTTTCAGACGCAGGCTACTTTGAGCAGAAAACAGTCAGCAATCCCGGAAGCAATAGCGTTGGAGAGAGAACTAGAGGCTTTACGCTTCTGAAACTTCTTGGAGAAATTCAGTGTATCTTGTGAAGTGCCACTCTGCATGTTTGAAGAGAAATGTCGGTGGCATAGGGATGGTAAATACCATGAAATTGGATTCATTTTAATAATTAGCCATAGTGACACCTAGGTGATGGATATTGTGATGGCTTCCCCAGCAACCACCTCCAATTACAGAAATAGTGGGAGAGAATTTTAGCTTCACAAGGTGAAAAGAAATTGTTTATTCGATGCACCAAGAGTTTGTATCCCAACGATCATTTAAGTCAGTTGGTTGTAATGTAAGAGCACAATTTGTCCAACAAACAGTGTTAAGAATGGTGGTTAAGTTTCCTGTTGCCTCACAGAAAACCATTTGAACCTGATGGTAACTGAATTAAAATAATTAAATTATATTTTTATCCTTTCTATTATTCTATGGGTCAGGTCAAGTCAAGACTACAGAAAACAGCTGAAATCAAACCTGTTCCTGTCAAATTCATTCCGGCTCATAGCCACCCTATAGGACAGAGTAGAACTGCCCCATAGGGTTTCCAAGCTGGTGGATTCAAACCGTTGATGTTTTGGTTAGCAGCCAAGCTCCTAACCACTACACCACCAGGGCTCCAAACATAGCTTACTCTGCTCCAAACTCTTGAAATTCCAGTTCCAAATATTGGTGGAAGGAGTTTCCCCTTTCTTTCCAAGGGTCTCCAATAAAGAAATGGGATTTCTCTGAACTTTCTTGCTCTGTTAGCAGCAACAATATGACATGAGTCCATAACAGTGCCCACTAGAGAAGCAGGGATTCCAGAGGAAGGGTAATGAGGAAGAAGGGTTTCAATAGCTCTTTCTTTGAGGTGTGACGTATTTAAAGAATAATCAGTGTGATGGTTAAAGTTGTGTGTCATCTTGGCTGGGCCATGATTCTCAGTGGTTTGGCAGTTATGTAATGATTTAGTTGTCCTCAATGATGTGATCTGATGTGATCAGCTGATCAGTTGTTCAGGGGAGTTTCCTTGGGGTTGTAGCCTGCATCCAATACATTCTGGTAAAGCCCATTTCCTTGTTCAGGACCCTGCATTCAGCTTGTCACCATCTGACCTCTGGTTCTTGGGATTTAAGCCAGCTGCCTGCCGTATTGCCTGCCGATCTTGGGATTCGTCAGCCCTCACATTCTGTGAGCCAGCAGCCTGCCAGCCTTGTATTCATCAGCCTCTACAGCCTGTGAGCCAGTGGGCTTCTATCTGACTTTCAGATCTTGGTTTGTCAGCCCCTGCAGCTACATGATGTCGGGAGAAGCCTCCAGCCTGATGTCTGACACATGCACTTAGGACTTGCCAGCCTCTACAACCACATGAGCCATTTCCCTTTCTCTCTGTATGTGTATATATATATATATAACCCATTGCCGTTGATTCTGACTCATAGTGAACCTATAGGACAGAGTAGAATTGCCCCTGATAGATTCAAACTGCTGAACTTACTGTAGCTCTTAACCACAATACCACCAGGGTATGTGTGTGTATATATATATAGTTAGGTGCCGTGGAGTTGGTTCCGACTCATAGCGACCCTATGCACAACAGAACGAAACACTGCCCAGTCCTGAGGCATCCTTAAAATCCTTGTTATCCTTGAGCCCATTATTGCAGCCACTGTGTCAATCCACCTTGTTGAGGGTCTTCCTCTTTTCCGCTGACCCTGTTCTCTGCCAAGCATGATTTCATTCTCTAGGGACTCATCCCTCCTGACAACATGTCCAAAGTATGTAAGACGCAGTCTCGCCATTCTTGCTTCTAAGGAGAATTCTGGCTGTGCTTCTTCCAAGACAGATTTGTTCGTTCTTTTGGCAGTCCATGGGATATTCAATATTCTTCGCCAACACCACAATTCAAAGGTGTCAATTCTTCTTTGGTCTTCTTTATTCATTGTCCAGCTTTCACATGCATACGATGTGATTGAAAATACCATGGCTTGAGTCAGACGCACCTTAGTCCTCAGGGTGACATCTTTGCTCTTCAACACTTTGAAGAGGTCCTTTGCAGCAGATTTGCCCAATGCAATGTGTCTTTTGATTTCTTGACTGCTGCTTCCATGTGTGTTGGTTGTGGATCCGAGTAAAATGAAATCCTTGACACCTTCAATCTATTCTCCGTTTATCATGATGTTGCTCATTGGTCCAGTTGTGAGGATCTTTGTTTTCTTTCTGTTGAGGTGTAATCCATACTGAAGGCTGTGGTCTTTGATCTTCATTAGTAAGTGCTTCAAGTCCTCTTCACTTACAGCAAGCAAGGCTGTGTCATCTGCATAACGCAGGTTGTTAATGAGTCTTCCTCCAATCCTGATGCCCTGTTCTTCTTCATATAGTCCAGCTTCTCATATTATTTGCTCAGCATACAGATGGAATAGGTATGGTGAAAGAACACAACCCTGATGCACACCTTTCCTGACTTTAAACCGATCAGTATCTCCTTGTTCTGTCCGAACAACTGCCTCTTGATCTATGTAAAGGTTCCTCATGAGCACAATTAAGTGTTCTGGAATTCCCATTCAAGCTTCACTGGTTTTGCTTCTCTGGAGAACCCAGCCTAAGACAGTCAGTGCTGGGGCTTTTGTGGTGAAATCTTCCAGGGAGTGAGGTGTGAGATCTCTCAGAAAGGGAGAAGTCTAATGGTCAGTACCAGAAGCACTGGATCAGGTGTTATTAAGTGGAAGGGATTATCAAGAGTGGGGCAGGGCTGCACAAGTTATAAAGGAAGAAGAGAAACAACTTCATGTGAGAAGAGAATTGAAGGACAATGTATACAGCTCCTCAGTCAAATGATTGAAATTCCACAAGCCAGGACTCATTTTTATGTGTTCTAGACTTAGTGCCAGGTCCCTTTCTCATCTATACTCTCTATTTAGATGATCTCATATGTGGCAATGGATTTGATGACCACTTTTTTTATGAAGATAATTTTTCAGCCTAGAAATCCTCTTTGAACTCTGTCCATATAATGTATATATTCAGTTTTGTACCTGACATCTCTACTTGGATGTCCCCAAAGAACTTCAAACCACTAGAAAGGAGAGGCATGGAACAGTCCGTCTCTCAAAACTCTAAGAAGGAATCAGCATGGTCAATACCCTGATTTGAACTTCTAGCCTCCAGAAATGTGAAACAATAAATTTCCGTTCTTCAAAGACACTCACTTTGTAGTATTTTGATACGGCAACCCTAGGAAACTAAGCCACCAGAGATTTGTAAATTTTTCTTTTTCAGTCTCTTGAGGAACCAACTTATATCTTTGTTGATTCTCTTCATTGCATGTGTGTTTTCTATCTTAATAATTTCTGTTGTGTGCTTCACTATTTTCTTCCTTCTACTTCCTGTGGATTTATTTTGGATTTTATTTTCTGTATATAGTTTTTGGTTTATTATAAATTATTCTAAAATTTTAGATGATGCTTGACTCAATTTTTATTGTTTTAATTCTTTAATATAGATATATAAGGTTATAATTTTTCCTAAGCATAAAGCTTTAGCTATACTCTGTAAGTTTTGATATAGGATTTTTGTTATCATTCAGTTAAAATGTTCTAAGTTTTCATTCTAATGTCTTTCTTAGCTCATAAATTATATAAAAGTGTGCTTATTAAATACTAAATGCATGAGGTTATCCTCTACCCTTTTCATTCTTGTTGTTGTTATTATTATTATTTTAGTTTCTGGCTTAAGCGCATTGAATTCAGAGGCTATGCCATGCATGATTTTAATGCTTCAGGATTTGTTTAAACTTTTTTTTTTATGGCCTATCATAAACTTTTCAAAATTTCCATATGTGTTTGAAAAGAATGTGTATTCTGCAATTGTTGGGTATGTTGTTCTATATATGTCAAAATTTGTTTTAATTTTTCTGTAAATTTTTTTTGTCTGCTTTTTAGATATCAATTATGAGAAAATTGTATTGAAATTTCCCACTAGGATTTTAGAGTTGTCCATTTCTCTTTTTGGTTCTCTCAATTTTGTGTCATGTATTTTGAGGCCATGATTTTAGGTGGATGTAAAATTATATGTACAAATATATATATTTGGATTGTATCTTTGTCCTTATAACATGACTTTATTTCTCTCAAGCAATTCTTTTGGGCTTCAAGTTGATTTTGTATGATATTAATATAGTTAGATTTGTTTCCTTTTAGTTAATGTTTGCATGATACATTTTTTCCATCCTTTTCCTTTCAACTTGTCTGAGTCCTTATGTGTTAGAGATGTTTCTCATAAAAAACATTTAATTAGATTATCTTTTAAATTTCAATATGATAGTCTTTGTCTCTTCACAGGAGCATTTAGTTCATTTCTATTTAATGTAACTGTTGATATACTTATATTTATAAATACCTTATATTTTTCATCTTGTGTTATTGATCATTTGTTTTTCTCTCTACCAGTTTGGAAGCTGTGCATTCTGTTTATATATATATTTTATATATATTTATTCTGTAAATTATTACTGGCATCCTTAACTGATCAAAGGCAAAATTTAGTGCCTACTTCTAACCTTTTCTGGAACATTTTGAGGGCCATAAAAAGTTTAACTCTATTTCTCTACCTACTGTTATGCTATTGTCCTTGTTTATTTTAATTATTAAAAAAAAAAAAAAAAACTCCAGAGATACCATTATTCTTTATGCAGTTGTGGTGCCCTGAATTACTTAATATAGTTCTTCTAGCCATTGTCTTTGTGGCTCATACACAATGACTGAGGGAGACTATGCAAATAAGGTACATGGAACCTGTGATGATTGGCTAAGCCATGATTCCCAATAGTGTATTGTTGTCCTCCATTTTGTGTTTTGATGTAGTTATCCTCCATTTTATGTGTGGTAAATTCTAACCTCTTTATGTTAATGAAGCAAGATTAGTGTGGGGTGTATCTTGAATCACAACCTAGCAAGAGGGCATGACTCAAATCCCACCCTTACTCAAGTTATACCCTGCCCTGGGGTGTGCCTGCATACAAGGCATATATATGGGTGCTCTGGTGGGGCTCTCTCTCTCTGTACCTGGATCCTGCGTCACTGTCTGATCTCCAGTTCTTGGGACCTGAGCCAGCAGCCTGCCATCTAACTTGCTGACTCTGGGATTCACCAGCGTTTGCAGCGCTGTGGGCCAACAGCCTGTTGTCTGACCTGATTCACCATCTTCCACAGCCTGTGAGCCTGCAGTCTGTTGCCTGGCCTGCTGATCTGGGTTCGCTGGCCCTGGTGGCCACATGAACGAAGAGAAGCCTATGTCTGACCCACAGATTTGGGACTTGCCAGCCTCCACAACTGCAGGAGCCATTTCCTTGACACAGTTTGTGAGTTCTGTGAGACATTGTGGCAAATAAAGGAACCCAAAGACAGAAGGGAGAGTGCTGAGGGGAGGAGGGGTAGTCAAAGTTAGAGATGATGGAATGGTACAGCAGTTTGGAAAAGCTGGGCATGTGGGACATCTTTAACCTCTGCCTCTTAGAAACCACATTTGTACTAATGCTTATAAAAGAAATGATTCATTTAGCAGTCAATTGTCTTCTTTTTTTTTTTTGTCTTCTAGCTTTGCATCCTTACATACCACTTTATTTTTCTTTATTTATTTGAGTATCTCAGACTTTTCCAACTAGAATTGCTTTCCTCTGGTTGGAGGTACATACGACAGAATTGCCTGTACTGGGGTATGCTGGTGACAAACTCAGTTTTTTGTTTTTTTCAAAAGTGTCTTTATTATGTTCTCATTCTTGAAAGGTCTTTTGATAAATATAAAATTATTTCTTGGTAATATTTTTCTCTCAGCACATTTCAACTATCATTCTACTGCCTTCTCTCTTCCATTAATGCTATTGGGTTAAAGGCTATCAGTCTGAATATTTCTCCTTTAAAGTTAATCTTTGCCTCTGATGGCTTTTGCAATCTTTTTTTATTTTGCTGTTCTGCAGTTATACTATGAATTTTTTGTCCAGCTTAGGATTTATTGAGATTCTCATATTTGTGATTTGGTTTATCTTTCATTAGTTCTGGAAATTTCTTAGGCATTATGTCATCAAATATTGTTTTTGTTGCATTCTGTCTTTTCACTACCCTGGACCTCTGATTTAATATGTTTTAGATCTTGTCAATCTTTTTTCTGTATGTCTTCACCTCTTTTTTATATTTTTTAACTCTTTGTAAATCTGTGCAGCATTCCAGATAATTTCTTTTGACCTATCTCCAAATCACAAATTGTGTCTAATCAATTTTAAAACCCATAATTCAGTTTTAGTTTTGATTATTATATTTCTCAATTCTAGAAGTTCAATTTTGTCTTTTCTGAAAATCTGCTTCATTATTCTTTAAAATTTTCTGTTCAGTGAACATAATTTCAAGTTTGTCTCTTATTTTTTTTAAATCAATTATGCATTAGTATTTTATACTGTGTTTGTATTTAAACATCTGAAGTCTGTGTATGTATGATTTTTTGTTCCTGAGTTCTTGCTTATCATCCTAGTTTCCTTAAGTGGCTCACAAAGAAATATGTGACCTTCTTATTTACCTAGAAATTTATTTGGTGGAATTATTTGAGGTCTGGGCTGAAGTCAACACATGCACATACACATACCATGTTCTGACAGGAACAGAAGCTCTCTGAATCAGAAAACAGGCCGTTTATTACTCACAAAGCATCGTAGCACCAGTGATCCATGGTCCAATTCTCCATAGGGTGACATAAGGAGTGCTAGATGTTCAGCTGTGCATGCAGTGGGGTTGCACCAAAGGAGAAGATCCCTGAAATTATGAGCCTTGGGGCTTATATACAGTGGCTGTTACATATGCTCCTCTTGTCTGAGAGTGAGAGCTACTTTTATATTGAAATATAAACACGTTCTGTTGGGAAGGAGAAGGGAGAAGAAGATCCTTAGGATTTTACCTCACTGAAATGTAAGCAAATGTCTCCTGGGGAGATCAGTTGCTAAACCTTTCCAGAACAGTAACCTATCTTTCACTTCTAAGACATGTTTGCTGTTCGATTATCCTTTAACCATATTTGCCAGTGCTCTTTGCTCAGGAGAGTCTCTACAGAGTTTATTTTCCTTTTTTTTTCCAGCAGGTATTTAAAGGCATAAGCAAACTGAGATCCATTTAAACTTATTTAAACTAAGTTAATAGCTTTAGGTATTTTGGATCACCTAGATAACACATGGTGTCCCTGGGTGGTGCAAAGAGTTAATGTGCTTGGCTGCTAACCAAAATGTTGGTGGTTTGAATTCACAAAGAGGCACCTTGGAAGAAAGGCCTGGTAATAATCTACTTTCAAAAAATCAGCCACTGAACACCCTATGGAACACAGTTCTACTCTGACATACATGGGGTTGCCATGAGTCAAAATCAACTCAATGGCAACTTTTTTTTTTTCTCGTACTCCATGCTCCTTTTTGACAGAACATTTCTCTTTTAATACTTATCATAACTGTAGTTTTATATTTGTCTGTTTTCATTTAATGCCATTCTGGGCTCTAAGCTTCATGTGAGCAGAACCATGTTCATTTGTGTCACCAGTATGTCTAGTCTCAGTATCTAGTGCAACATCCATTTCCTGGCTCGTCATAGGTATTTCAAAAAATATTTACTGAATAAATAAAAGAATGGGTTTTACATACCATATGGAATATATCTCATACATTATACTGGTGAAATCCTGTATACATTTGTAAGTGAGCCAAAGGAATGATTTTAAGTATATAGAGAATACTTTCTAAGATATTTTTGCATTAAGCATTACAGAATAAAAGGCTACAGGTCAAAGAACCCAAAAACATTTTTCAAAAAATTTAGTTTTCTTTAAAAATACATGATGTTTTTGATGATTCAATTAGGCAATTAGTTCTAATAAGAGCTAATGTGACATGATAAAGGGATGTACAAATGTTAGCTATTATTATTAATTGGCCTGTGATATATCTGAATTTTTGAACTAAGAAGTCATACACTTGCAATGCGGAAATGCAGGCTCTATTATTCCTGGTTAGTTTCCTTTTATAGATCAAACTTAAGGCACACTACACTTGAAGTCATAAGTCTTAGATTAAGCCAACTAACTGTGACCATGAGCACAACTTGAGCCTTAACAAATGCATCTGTAATGTGGGTATGATAACACCTACCTCAAGGGTTGTTTTAAGCTTAACCAATAAAGTAGATAGTGCAAGAGTTCAACTCACATATCCTAGGTATTTTTTTTTTTTTTTACCATTTTTGTGCACTACCAACTGTACTGAGATACCATTTTCAAATATTAATTTTTGTCTTCTTCTCTTCCCAATTAGAAATTGGTCAGAGACATTCATTGCTTTGAGGAGAATTAGAATAGTGCACAGCAAGCATTTAGAGAAAGAAACAACCAAGATTTCACTTTTTACTTCCAAAATATGCTTCTGAAATCCTCATCAGAGTCGGTAATTTTGAAAACATTATTTTTGATTTGTAAGAACCAGCTTTTTATGGAGAAAGCCTTTCAAGAATCAAGAAGGAAAACTCTGAAAGAAATAGAACACAGAGTGCATGTCATAATAATAAACTGGGAAGAGAATAGAGAACTCTTCAGCCTTCACCCTTGATGGTGGTGGTGGTGGTAGTTGAGGGTGAGTGGTGGGAGGTCTTGGTTATCTAGTGCTGCTATAACAGAAATACCACAAGTGGGTGGCTTTAACAGACAGAAGTTTATTCTCTCAAAGTCTGATAGGCTAGAAGTCTGAATTCAGGGTGCCAGCTCCAGGAGAAACCTTTCTCTCTCTGTCGGCTATGAAGGAAAGTCCTTGTCATCAATCCTCTCCTGGTCTAGGAGCCTCTCAGCACAGGAACCCCAGTCCAAAGGACATGCTTTGCTCCCAGTGCTGCTTTCTTGGTGGTATGAGGCCCCCCATGTCTCTCTGTTCACTTCTCTCTTTTATATCTTGAAAGAAATTTAAGACACAAACTAATCTTATAGGTTGAGTCTTGCCTCATGAACATAAGTGGCGCTAATCTCACCTCATTAAAATCACAGAGGTAGAATTTACAACACATTGGAAAATCACACCAGATGACAAAATGGTGGACAACCACAATACTGGGGATTATGGACTAGCCAACTTGACACATTTTGGGGGGACACAATTCAATCCATAACATGGAACAATTAGACGAATGTCAATTGGGCAGATAAGAGGAGAGGTGATGACTGCAGACTCTGTGGCTGTTTGAGTGACCACCACACATCATTTGTGTTGATGAACATGTTAGCTCCTGCTTATGTAGCTGTCAAGGGAGAGCTTTCCATTTATAGCTGCCTGTGTGCTGTCCATATCCTTCAGCAAATAAAATACCTGTCCATTGCCCAAGATTTTGCTGATTTTCATCCAAACAGACCATCCAATTTTCAATGGCCCAGTCATTTTATGACACCTGGGAATAACAGGTGTGTGATTTCATGGACTTTGATGAGATTTTCAGCACTAGTAACTAGACAAGAATAAACCAAAAAACCAAACCAGTTGCCATTGGGTTGATTTCGACACATAGCAACCCCATGTTTTGCAACATAGAACTGGTTCCATAGTGTTTTCAAGGCAGTAACCTTTTGGAAGAAGGCCACCAGACCTTTCTTCCAAGTTGCCTCTGGGTGGATTTGAACCACCAATCTTTTGGTTAGTAGCCTAGCACTTAACCATTTACAGCATCGGATGGTGGTAAAATACCCATTACATTAGAATGTCCTTTTATTCCCTGCCCATGTCTAATGAGTAAATTCTTACTTACTCTTGTAGACACATTCTAAATGCCTTCTTCTCTTTTAATTCTTTCCACATATTCCCAGGAACCACTATATCTTGTATTCTAGCACTTGTCGTAGTGTGTTGCCAATATTTGTCTACCGTATTTTTACACAAATCACACATGCCTTCTATGTTTGTTTGCCAACCTCACCCTCTCCCTGTGAGGTATTTTCATAAGCACACTATGCTAATTTTTTTTTTTTTTTTAATAACAACACTTAAAAAAATTGACGTAGAGAATCCCACTTTAGTGAGTGGTGTCTGGGGTCTTAAACCCAAGCAAGTGGCCATCTAAGAGGCATCAATTGGTCTCGATCCACCTGGAGCAAAAGAGAATGAAGAACACCAAAGACACAAGGTAATTATGAGCCCAAGAGACAGAAAGAGCCACATAAACCAGAGAGTACCTCAGCCTGAGACCAAAAGACCTAGATGATGCCCGGCTACAACCGATGACTGTCCTGACAGGGAACACAACAGAGAATCCCTGGTGGAGCAAGAGAACAGTGGGATGCAGACCTCAAATTCTCATAAAAAGACCAGACTTAATGGCCGGAATGAGACTGGAGGGACCCTAGACATCATGGTCCCCTGACCTTCTGTTAGCCCAAGACTGGAAAAAAAAAAAAATTTTTTTTTTTTTTAGACTGGAACCATTCCAAAAATCAACCTTTCAGACAAGGTTTGGACTGGACTATGAGTCAGAAAATAATACCGGTGAGGAGTGAGTTTCTTGGCTCAAGTAGACATATGAGACTACGTAGGCAGCTCCTGTCTGGAGGTGAGATGAGAAGGCAGAGGGGAACAGGAGCTGACAGAATGGACATGGGGAATACAGGGTGGAGAGGGGGAGTGTGCTGTCTCATTAGGGGGAGAGCAACTAGGAGTACGTAGCAAGGTGTATATAAATTTTTATATGAGAGACTGACTTGAGCTGTAAACTTTCACTTAAAGCACACACACAAAAAAAGCTAAAAAGGACATTTTAGGATGGGAAAAGTGAAAAAAAAAAGCAATGCACACAGCAAAGGAAAATAAAATTACTTTTGAAAAAAACAATTGGCAGAGCAACACTTATGAAAATACCTTTGGTGGGGAGGGCATGGTTGGCAAACAAATGTAGAAAGTGCATGATATTATAAAAAATATAGCATGTTTGTTTCCATTTCTAGACTATGCAATTAATAGTGTTATTTAATCTTTGCTTCTTCAGCATATAACTCCTGACACAAAGAAATCTCAGTAATTGCTAAATGAGTGAATGAATGGATGAGTATATGATTCTTTTCTTGTAACCATAATATTAAGGCTTACTCTCTGCAAGATTTTTTTTTTTAACCAGAGTGAATTTAAGTTTTCTGGAACGTATAGGAACAATAACTTAGTGTAATGACGTTTTTCTGGTAAGAATTGTGGCCATCTGGTCTTATATAAACAAGTAATTTCCTACAGGGTGTAATTTTTGTTGTGCCAATGCAAAACTATTTTCACAAAACACTCTTTATTACCAACTCTAGGACACCTAAAATGCTACTATATCAACATTTTAAATATTAAAGAATGACAAAATTCAAACTCATGACAGTCACAATCCAAAGCCAGGATATGAGGGAGCTGGTAGAGAAGTGGAGAGCCAGCCTGAAGTTTCAACATAAGTTTTGAATGAGTTTTAAAAATTCAACCTAGTTGTGGGCCTGGTGATCTACTTCCAAAAAGTCAGCCATTGAAAAACCTATGGAGCACAGTCCTACTCTGACGTACACCGGGGTGCCACAAGTAAAAGTAGTTGAAAATGTTTGGATTATTCCTTTAAAAATCACACCATTTTGTACTTCTTTTATTAATAAAAAATACTTTTTTTTCTTTTTTAAATTATGGTACTTTAGATGAAGGTTTATAGAACAAACTAGCTTCTCATTAAACAATTATTACACCTATTGTTTTGTGACATTGATTACCAACCTCATGACATGTCAACACTTCCCTTCTCTACCTTGGGTATCCTATTACCAGCTTTCTGTCCCCTCCTGCCTTCTAGTCCTTGCCCCTGGGCTGGTGTGCTCCTTTAGTCTTGTTTTTGTTTTATGGGCCTGTCCAATATTTGGCTGAAGGGTTAACCTCAGAAGTTACTTCATTACTGAGCTAAACAGGTGTCTGGGGGCCATACTCTCAGGGTTTCTCCAGTCTCTTGTCAGGCCAGTAAGTCTGGTCTTTTTTTGTGAGTTAGAATTTTGTTTTATATTTTTTCTCCAGCTTTGTCTGGGACCCTCTATTGTGATCCATGTCAGAACAGTCAGTGGTGATAGCTGGGCACCATCTAGGTGTGCTGGACTCAGTCTGGTGGAGGCTGTGGTAGCTTTGTTCCATTAGTCCTTTGGACTAATCTTTCCCTTGTGTCTTTGATTTTCTTTATTCACCATTGCTCCAGACAGGGTGAGACCAGTGGAGTATCCTAGATGGCCGCTCACAGAGATTGTAATATTGAAATAGAGTCAGTTCTTGTTTCTTATTACTCTATTGTTCATCTGAAGCCTCCTGGGTGGTGCAAATGTTCTGTGTTTTGCAGTTGGAACCTACCCAGTGGCTTGGCAGAAGAAAGGCTGATGACCTGCTTCTATAAAGATTACAGCCAAGAAAACCCTGTGGAGCAGCTTACTGTGTAATATATGGAGTCACCATGAGTTGTAATTGATTCGAAGGCAGGGGATAACAGGTGTTATTCACTTATTTATATAACCTCTTTCCTAGAGCCAAAGACCACTCTCCCAGTGGCACTCAACTAAGACAGTCCAGGACCCTTTAATCTCTACCTTCTTTGTCCATTAAATTCTGGCATTTGACTTTGGGCACTCCTGAAGGCCTATGTAGTTGCCCAGATTTGGGACTGCTCAGACTGCTAGAGAGGAGAGACACAGGGAAAGCTTAATTTTGAGGATACTGCTAACACTTTCGGCAAGCTCTCTTAGAGCTGCTGTTAATCATTATATTGTTTGTTGTTAGTTTTAAGAAAATCTTCCAGAGAAATACTAAATATATACTTTAAAGTCAAATAATTTCTAAACCTGGCCAGCCACTAGGCTTATCTGGAGCTTGTAAAAAGTACAAAATTTCCACACCTTTGGAGATTTTGTTTCGGTGGGTCTGAGGAGTTGCACTTTTTAAAGTTTCCAAAGTGATTCTGATCCTCTGCTCTGACCTAAGTTTAATACTGACGGTAACATGTGTATATCATGACCCTCATTTAACAGATATGTTGCACAACCCATGGACCACATAGGTGGAGGAAACAAAAGTTTTTCCAACTGTAGACTCTGGATCTTGGTGTACAAATAAATGCTTTAGAAGACGTTTCTGGAAGTTTTAAGCCATTTCAGAGGCAGCAAAACTTTTAGGCCAACACCATTCTGTTTTCACTTTTCAAGGCCTACTTAAAAACTTGCCCTGAATGAAGGCTTTCTAAACTATTACTACTCACTCTAATCTTTCCCTTTTCTAAAACTCCTACAGCAAGGAAGCATACAGTATGCAACTTAGCATTTAGGCATATATCTTTACTAAATGAAATGGCGAGAACTCTTGGTAAACTATAAACTGTGATTCAAATGTTTTATTTTTTATTCTATCTTATATTATTTGCCCCCCACGTGTCTGTCAGTTTGTCATACTGTGGGGGCTTGTGTGTTGCTGTGATGCTGGAAGCTATGCTACCAGTATTCAGATACCAGCAGGGTCACCCATGGAGGACAGGTTGCAAATGAGCTTCGAGACTAAGACAGACTAGGAAGAAGGACCTGGCAGCCTACTTCTGAAAAGCATTAGCCAGTGAAAACCTTATGAATAGCAGCGGAACACTGTCTGATATAGTGCTGGAAGATGAGCCCTCCAGGTAGGAAGGCACTCAAAAGATGACTGGGGAAGAGCTGCCTCCTCAAAGTAGAGTCGATCGTAATGACATGAATGGAGTAAAACTTTCGGGACCTTCATTTGCTGATGTCGCATGACTCAAAATGAGAAGAAACAGCTGCAAACATCCATTAATAATTGGAGCCTGGAATGTACAAAGTATGAATCTAGGAAAATTGGAAATCATCAAAAATGAAATGGAACACATAAACATCGATATCCTAGGCATTAGTGAGCTGAAATGGACTGGTATTGGCCATTTTGAATTGGACAATCATATAGTCTACTATGCTGGGAATGACAACTCAAAGAGGAATGATGTTGCATTCATCATCCAAAAGAACGTTTCAAGTTCTATCCTGAAATACAACGCTGTCAGTGATAGGATAATATCCATACGCCTACAAGGAAGACCAGTTAATACGACTATTATTCAAATTTACACACCAACCACTAGGGCCAAAGATGAAGAAATAGATTTTTATCAGCTGCTGCAGTCTGAAATTGATCGAACATGCAATCAAGATGCATTGATAATTACTGGTGATTGGAACGCGAAAGTTGGAAACAAAGAGGAAGGGTCAGTAGTTGGAAAATATGGCCTTGGTGATAGAAACAATGCCAGAGATTGAATGATAGAATTTTGCAAGACCAACGACTTCTTCATTGCAAATACCTTCTTTCACCAACATAAATGGTGACTGTACACATGGACCTCACCAGATGGAACACACAGAAATCAAATTGACTCTATACCTGTGGAAAGAGATGATGGAAAAGCTCAATATCATCAGTCAGAACAAGGCCAGGGGCCGACTGTGGAACAGACCATCAATTGCTCACATGCAAGTGCAAGCTGAAACTGAAGAAAATCAGAGCAAGTCCATGAGAGCCAAAATATGACCTTGAGTATATCCCACCTGAATTTAGAGACCATCTGAAGAACAGATTTGATGCACTGAACACTAGTGACCAAAGACCAAATGAGTTGTGGAATGACATCAAGGACATCATCCATGAAGACAGCAAGAGGTCACTGAAAAGACAGGAAAGAAAGAAAAGACCAACATGGATGTCAGAGGAGGCTCTGAAACTTGCTCTTGAGCTTTAAGCAGATAAAGAAAAAGGAAGAATTGATGAAGTAAAAGAACTAAACAGAAGATTTCAAAGGGCTTCTTGAGAAGACAAAGTAAAATATTATAATGACATGTGCAAAGAGCTGGAGATGGAAAACCAAAAGGGAAGAACACGCTCGGTGTTTCTTAAGCTGAAAGAACTGAAGAAAAAATTCAAGCCTCGAGTTGCAATAGTGAAGGATTCTATGGGGTAAATATTAAACGGTGCAGGAAGCATCAAAAGAAGATGAAAGGAATTCACAGAGTCATTATACCAAAAAGAATTAGTCGATATTCAACCATTTCAAGAGGTGGCATATGATCAGGAACCGATGGTACTGAAGGAAGAAGTCCAAGCTGCTCTGAAGGCATTGGTGAAAAACGAAGCTCCAGGAATTGGTGGAATATCAATTGAGATATTTCAACAAACAGATGCAGCACTGGAGGTGCTTACTCGTCTATGCCGAGAAATATGGAAGACAGCTTCCTGGCCAACTGACTGGAAGAGATCCATATTTATGCCTATTCCCAAGAAAGGTGATCCAACTGAATGAGGAAATTATAGAACAATATCATTAATATCACATGCAAGCAAAATTTTGCTGAAGATCATTCAAAAGTGGCTGCAGCAGTATATCGACAGGGAACTGCCAGAAATTCAGTCTGGTTTCAGAAGAGGACGTGGAACCAGGAATATCATTGCTGATGTCAGATGGATCCTGGCTGAAAAAGAGAATACCAGAAGGATGTTTACCTGTGTTTTATTGACTATGCAAAGGCATTGGACTGTGTGGATCATAACAAACTATGGATAACATTGCTAAGAATGGGAATTCCAGAACACTTAATTGTGCTTTACATAGATTAAGAGGCAGTTGTTCAAACAGAACAAGGGAGATACTGATTGGTTTAAAGTCAGGAAAGGTGTGAGTCAGGGTTGTATTCTTTCACCATACCTATTTAATCTGTATGCTGAACAAATAATACGAGAAGCGGGACTATATGAAGAAGAACAGGGCATCAGGATTGAAGGAAGACTCATCAACAACCTGCGTTATGTAGATGACACAACCTTGTTTGCTGAAAGTGAAGAGGACCTGAAGCACTTACTAATGAAGATCAAAGACCACAGCCTTCAGTATGAACTGTACCTCAACATAAAGAAAACAAAAATCCTCACAACTGGACCAATGAGCAACATTATGATAAACGGAGAAAAGATTGAAGTTGTCAAGGATTTCATTTTCCTTGGATCCACAATCCACAGCCATGGAAACAGCAGTCAGGAAATCAAAAGATGCATTGCACTGGGCAAATCTGCTGCAAAGGACCTCTTTAAAGTGTTGAAGAGCAAAGATGTTATCCTGAAGACTAAGGTGCGCCTGACCCAAGCCATGGTATTTTCAACCACATCATATGCATGTGAAAGCTGGACAATGAATAAAGAAGACCGAAGAAGAGTTGACACCTCTGAATTGTGGTGTTGGGGAAGAATATTGAATATCCCATGGACTGCCAAAAGAACGAACAAATCTGTCTTGGAAGAAGCACAAGCCAGAATGCTCCTTAGAGGCAAGGATGGCGCAACTGTATCTTACATATTTTGGACATGTTGTCAGGAGGGTTCAGTCCCTGGAGAAGGACATCATGCTTGGCAGAGTATAGGGTCAGTGGAAAAGAGGAAGACCCTCAACGAGGTGGATTGACACAGTGGCTGCAACAATGAGCTTAAGCATAACAACGATTGTAAGGATTGCTCAGGACCAGGCAGTGTTTCGTTCTGTTGTGCATAGGGTGGCTATGAGTTGGAACCGACTCGAGGGCACCTAACAGCAACAACATATTGTTTGCAATTATATTTCCTCTTTTCTCTGTATCTACATTGCAAGCTGAGTGTTATACTTTTCTTCTCCAAATACTAAAAATTAAAAAATAAATAAAAAGCAAATCATGTTGACTAACTTGGGAATAGTATGGCATGCAGGAGAAGATGTGATCCTAGTTCTACCAAGAGAAGTAATATTGGAGCCAAAGAAACAATTAGGTCTCCTGAGCTTTCATGAAGGAGCCCTGGTGGTGGAGTGGTTAAGTACTTGGCTGTTAACCAAAAGGTTGGCGGTTTGAACCCAGTGGCTGCTCTGAGGGAGAAAAATGTGGCCGTCTGCTTTCTAAAGACTACAGCCTCAGAAACCCTATGGGGCAGTTCTACTGTGTCTGATACAGTCACTGTGAATCAGAATCGACTTGATGGCAATGTTTTTTTTTTTTTTTGTTAAGCTTTCATGCTCTCTTTACTGCTTTAGAATGTCAATTATTCTAGCTACTATCTTTTAGTTTTATGTACACAGATTTGTGAGTTTCTAGCTTAAAAACATGGACTCGTAAGTCAAGGTCTCACAGTCATTTGGTAAGTCTTTCATTATACTTATTGACCAGAAGTGAAAGATTCATGCTTCCTCCATATTACTTGATTTTTTAAACTTCAAGATAGTTATTTTAAAAGTGTTTTTTGATAATTACTATATGTTATGGCATTTTTTGTAGGTTAAAACATTTATATAGGGAACCAGAACATTAAAAGCCAAATTTGCATTTTATAACTGACATATGCATTTCCTGGAATTATACACAAAGTTAGGAATTTATAGGTGTGTATATCCTATCCTACTCTCCATATATTTCTTGCCATTATTCTAGTTGGAATTGAAATGCAAGAACTTTACTCTGTAACCTTTGGAGTTTTTGTTGTTTAGTTTGCAATGCTAATTAATTAATTTTCGTAGTGAGGAAGGACACATTTCAAGTTATAAAGATCTGAGGGTTTCCTCTTATTTACTCAGTAGATTTCTTTGGCCGGGAGTAAATGGTTCAGTGGTAGAATTCTCACCTTCCATGTGGGAGGTCCAGGTTCCATTCCTGGCCAATGCACCCCATGCACAGCTACCACCATCTGTCAGTGGAAACTTGTGTGTTGCTATGATGCTGGACAAGTTTTAGTGGAGCTTCCAGACTGAGAAGAAAAGGCTAGTGGTCTACTTCCAAAAATAAGCCAATGAAAACTGTATGGATTACAAGGAACTGATCTCCAACTGATTATGGAGATATCACAGGACAAGGCAGCATTTTGTTTATTTGTGCATGGTGTCACCAGGGACAGTTTACCCAATAAGCAAGGTAGGTGAAGAACAGGTGATTTTGTGCACTACAGATTAGTAAGTAAGCACAAGTAAGCTCGTGTGTACCTTGTTTACAGGTTAATCCACCCCTGGGTGTCACCATTATTCAGAGGCTGACTTCATGGCAGGTAACAACAAGTACACCTAACCACCCAAGTGAGGAGAAGTCAAAATTCTCAATGACAGGAATGATTTACATGTTTATCTTCAAACATCTGTAGTAGAAACCTCACAGGTAAAGATCTATGGTTTATTTTTTTAAATGTTTGTACCTACATTTTTTTCTATATTCTAGAAATAGCCTTTAAATTAATTTCCTATAGAGAGACTTAACGAAACAAATAATACATGATTAGTAGTTTTTTCCATGTAGTGTTTGTATGTAATAAGAGAATAGTTGCCTTCATGGATGATATATGGCCCTACTCATATTCAATTGAGAAAATAAATATTTAATCTGGGGACAAGATATAAAATGAGACCATGAGAAAAAGAAAGAACTTTGTAATCACAGATATCATCAATGATAAAGTCAATATGCATCTCTGTTTTAAAAGCATACCTAATTCTGCTTAAAATGATTGTTTAAAATGTTCTGAGTTTGTGCTTTAATGATGTACATAAAGGTAGTTTGCAAAAGTAGGAGATAAATAAAGATCAAACTTGGCCTTGAAAAGAAATATGAAAGTGTAAAATTAAATATTGAACTACATTAAATATTCAACTAAATATTGAGCTTGAAGAAATTTGTCTCACAAGGAAAATAAAATAGATATGGGCACAGATCTAGAAGGAATTCTTACAGACTGAAGAGATTTAGTGAAAAGAAACCAGTGAGAGAGAATTCTCAAAGGCTGGAGAGATTTGTTTGAAAATTTCTTGAATGTCCTTGTCAAAAGCTGAAGTTAGATATTTTCAGAATTAGTGTTCCTCATTTTGTCTGCTACAATCTATCCAGATCAAAAGCATCATCACAAGAAAGACAGCTGGGCCAAATTATTGAGCCTATACTCCCTATATTGATTGATTGTCCAGTTAACTAATAAACTATTTGAGTTGACAAACATTTTTTGTAGTTTTTTGCTTTATTATAGGTCCTCTAGGATCACTGATGGCACAATGATTAAGCACCTGGCTGCTTACTGAAAGGTCAGCGTTTGAATCCACCAGCCAGTTTGTGGGAGAAAGATGTGGTGGTATGCGTCCATAAAGATTTACTGCCTTGGAAGCACCATGGGGCGATTCTACTGTGACCTATAGGGTCACTGCGCATTGGAATTGACTCAACGACAATGGGTTTTGTAAATACTCTGGAGGGCTCTGGGTATAGGATTTAATAAGAAATGGTGCCATTTTCAAGTAGCTCAGAGAGCTATTTTCCCAAGATGCTGCTGATATACAGCTGTTGTTAGGTGCCATTGAGTCGGCTCTGGCTCTGACCCATAGCTCCTTGATCCTGCACCATCCTCACAATCATTGTTATGCTTGAGCCCATCATTGTAGCCACTGTGTCAATCCATCTCATTGAGGGTCTTCCTCTTTCTTGCTGACCCTCTACTTTACCAACAATGATGTCCTTCTCCAGGGATTGATCCCTCCTGATAACATGTCTAAGGTATGTGAGATGAAGTCTTGCCATCCTTGCTTCTAAGGAGCATTCTGGTTGTACTTCTAATACAGATTTGTTCGTTCTTTTGGCAGTCCATGGGATATTCAATATTCTCTGCCAACACCACAATTCAAAGGTGTCAATTCTTCTTCGGTCTTCCTTATTCATCATCCAGCTTTTGTATGCATATGAGGTGATTGAAAACATCAGGCTTGAGTCAGGCGCACCTTAGTCTTCAAGGTGACATCTTTGCTTTTCAACATTTTAAAGAGGTCTCTTGCAGCAGATTTGCCCAATGCAGCGTGTCTTTTGATTTCTTGACTGCTGCTTCCATGTGTGTTGGTTGTGGATCCAAGTAAAATGAACTCCTTGACAACTTCAATCTTTTCTCTGTTTATCATGATGTTGCTCATTGGTCCAGTTGTGAGGAGTTTTGTTTTCTTTATCTTGAGGTGTAATACATACTGAAGGCTGTGGTCTTTGATCTTCATTAGTAAGTGCTTCAAGTCCTCTTCACTTTCAGCAAGCAAGGTTGTGTCATCTGCATAACACAGGTTGTTAATAAGTCTTCCTCCAATTCTGATGCCCCATTTTTCTTTATATAGTCCAGCTTCTCAAATTATTTGCTCAGTATACAAATTAAATATGTCTGGTGAAAGGATACAACCCTGATGCACACCTTTCCTACTTTTAAACCACGTAGTATTCCCTTGTTCTGTTTGAACGACTGCTTCTTGGTTTATGTACAGGTTCCTCATGAGCACAATCATGTGTTCTGGAGTTCTCATTCTTCACAATGTTATCAATAATTTGTTATGATCTACACAGTCAAATGCCTTTCCACAGTCAATAAAACACAGGTAAACATTTTTCTGGTATTCTCTGCTTTCAGCCAGAATCCATGTGACATCAGCAATGATATCCCTGGTTCCACGTCCTCCTCTGAATCCAGCTTGAATTTCTGGCAGTTCCCTGTCAATATACTGCTGCAGCCACTTTTGAATGATCTTCAGCAAAATTTTACTTGTGTATGATATTAATATGATAGACAGTAGCAGAGCCAATATGAGAATCCAGGTGCTACAATTCCCAGTTTAGTACTCTTTCCATGAGACCACGTTACTTCCGATGGTTAAAAGTCTGACCGGCACTGAAAACAGAATACTCAACAGTGAAGTAAGCAAATTAGTACTCTAACTTAAAGTAGGTTAATAAAGGGCTTAGGTATTTGGAATGATTAAAAACAATCTTGCAGAATCCAAGGTAATGGGCCCTAAAGTCCTACAACACAGGTCAATTTCTAAGCCTAAGAAACATTCCAAAACACAAGTACTAAAACATCAAAGGTATTAGTTTTAAAATACAAACGCATCAAAGCAAGTATTTAAAGTATCAAAACAAGTATTTAAAAGTAATTAAGGTCCTTTCTTAATTACATAATTAAGGCAGTTCTACATAAAAAAAAAAAAAAATATAGGGGATAGGAAATCTTCAATTTCCAGCTTGAACAGCTTTTCTTTGCTTTTTGCTGTAGGGAGAGACTTTTAAGACTTGGTGGCTGATTGCACATGTGTCTGTTCATCAGGAAAATAAAGCAGTCGACACAGGGCAAAGGGAACTCTCAATTATTGAGTGCCATCCACGGACACAGAGTTTTACGTGTGTCATGTCATTTAGTCATCAAAAAGACCTTATGTGGTAGAGATTATTGTCTTCATTTTACTAAAAACCAAGCTTAAATATTTTAAATCCTATGCCCAAGGACACACAGTTTGTAAACAGTAGAGCCAGAATTGGAACTAGGCTGGTGTAGTCCCATGATTGGTGTTCTTTGTAGCATATCATGTTGCCTCCATGGATTAACACAAGAGTCGAAAGAGCAAAAATACATCCGAAAGTGAAGCAGAGAAGATAGGAGGGAAACAGTGAGATTTAGATTTATTTTTTTAATTAACAAAGATGTCAGAAAATGAGCTGGGCTTTTAATTCTCTGATCAAAAATCACTTTCCAATAAGTGGTGCCAGGAACTAATCTCAGTTCTCGCTCACTGGTACTGTACCCTGGAGCAAACCTTATTACTCTTAGAGAATCTTCTGAGAGATTCTACGTCTAAGACGCCATTGAGAAGTAAGAAGATAAATTCCTGGGCTCTGGAGACAGAGAGCTTTCATTTAAATTCCCCCTTTGACACTAACTAGCTATCTGTGAACAAATTATTTAACCTGTTGAGTCTTGGTTGTCTCAATGGGGATGATAATAATAACGCATAATGCATAAGCTTATGAGGAGTAAATAAGTTAATACATATAAAGAATTTAACATAGTGTCTAGTTCATGGTGAGTGCTCAGCAAATTTTAGTTAAAAAAATTTTTTTTTATTGTTTTAAATCAAACATGCTAGGTATAGATTATTCCCTCACACTCAGAGACAAGAAACAACACTTTTTTTTTTTTTTTTGTAAACTAAGTTTTATCCATTTCAAGGATTGGTAAAAAGTCTACTGATTAGTTTGAGGATCTCATTCCCACTCTTTTGAATGTCTATATTTAGGGTTTATGTGTCTTAATTAGAGGAGGATCATTATTGATGTCCAGGCTCATGTAGCCTATTCAGAGTTGTGGCCACTTTTAGTTGCGGTGATCTTCACTGAGGTTTCACAGGTTGCAGTTCTTCCTAAGCTGTAACCATTTCTATCCAATGGTTCACTACTCATTTGAATGGGGTCAGATCACCACCAATCCTAGAAACCCAAATCTGACTACCTTTTCCCCAAACCTTATGAATCTAACCACATATTTTGAGAATGGATCATTTGTTCTTCATTATTCCTTGTCTCACCTTCTCTAAGAGACTTCATCCTACATTTTAACACACAAGACTCTGTGGTCATTATCTTCAAATTAGCCAAACTTTGTCTGGTGTCTTGTCTCCTCTGGCTCTGAAGAAAAAGTGTTTATTTGTTTATTTTTTCTTCACCAAGGGGTAGGGCTGGTGGCAAAGCAAAAGCCAAAATTAGAAGCATAATCCTGTTCTACCCTTGCCGGTGGTGCTTTTATTATCTTCTGGAGAGATTGCTTCAGTAAAAAACTCAGAATAATAGGGAATGTTTCAGTAAATTACCTTGTTAAAGAAATACGTATAAAACCTTGCTATCTATAAGATACTATAGGGAATATTGAGAAGAATATGATCTATTCATAAAGGAGCTTACCTTACAGCAAAATGGAGAAAGAAATCTTGATATATAGCAATGAGAACAATTATATTTCAGCTGTGGACAACATTATAGTGTAATCTTTAAAAGATAATGTTCACGAAAGGGAAAGTAGACATAGTTAATACAAAACAACTGAAACGCTTCTGAGCAACCTGGAATTTCTATAAAAATTTGAATATCTCTGCAGTGATTTTTTTTCTTTCTCCTTTAAATTTTATTTATTTTGTTGTTGAGAATGCACACAGCAAAACACTCTAATTCAACATTTAGTGACATCAATTACATTGTTCAAGTTGTTGCAACCATTCTCACCTTCTTTTTCTGAGTTGTTTCTCCCTTTTAAGTTTCCCATCTAATCTTTTGAGTTGCTGTTGTCAATTTAATCCCATGTAGATAGTTCTAAGAAGAGTATAATTCTCAAGGGAGACCTATTTTACTAGTTAAGATAAATTATTGTTTGGTTTTGAGAAGACTTCAGGGGATATTTTTGGTTCAAGATTCTGCAGTGATTTTAAAATGTGGAAACTTAAACTAATAACTAGTTTGGAGAGTTATATTTCTGCCTGAAGATATATTTTGACTCCAGAAACTAGAAAGAGAAGAGCAAACTAAGCCTAAATCTACAAGAAGAAAGGAAATAACAAATATCAGAACAAAAATAAAATAGAAAACAGAAAAACAATAGAATCAATAAAATCAGAAGTTGGTTCTTCGAAAAAAAAAATTAACAGAACTTTAGATTTTTTTTTTTTTTTAGCTAAACTGACAAAGGAAAGAAGAGAAAAGATGCAAATAACCAAAGTAAAAAATGAAAGAGGGAACATTACAACTGACCTGGTAAAAATACTAAGAATTAAATAAATAAATAAAGAGTTATGAACAACTGTATGGCAAAAAATTGGAAAACCTAGATGAAATGGACAAATTCCTAGAAACATACAACTTACTCAAGCTGACTCAAGAGGAAATAGAAAACCTCAACAGACCCAGAAGAAGTGAAGAGACCGAATCAGTGATCAACCCCCCTCCCCCCGAAAAAGCCTTGGATGAGATAGTTTTGCTGGGGAATTCTACCAAGCATTTAGAGAAGAATTAACATCGATACTGTTTAAACTCTTCCAAAAAATAGAGAAAGAAGGAATACTCCCCAATTCATTCTGTGAAGCAAACATAACCGATACCCAAACCAGGCAAAGATACCACAAGAAAAGAAAATTAGACACCAATATTGCTTATCAATATAGATGCAAAGATTCTCAACAAAATACTAGTGAAGAGAATCTAACCGCATATTAAAAGAGTCATATACTATGACCATGTAGGATTTATTCCAGGAATGTAGGGATGGTTCAACATTAGCAAATCAATTAACATAATAACTACATCAACAAAGGGGAAGAACCACATGGTCATCTTTATGGATGCAGAAAAAATATTTGATAAAATACAACACTCTCCCTTGATGAAAACTTTAAAGAAGATTGGAATAGAAGGGAAATTCCTCAAAATCATTCAGGACATATATGAAAAGCCAACAGCCAACACTATATTTAATGGAGAAAGACTGACAGCTTTCTCTCTGAAATTAGGAACAAGACATGGGTGCCCACTCTCACCACTTCTATTCAATATTGTATTAGAAGTCCTAGCCAGAGCAATAAGACAAGAAAAAGAAATAAAAAGGTATCTAGATTAGAAAATAAGAAGTAAATTTATCTTACTCATGGATAATATGATCCTTTATATACAGCAAATTCCAAAGAGCTCACAAGAAAACTTCTAGAGCTAATAAAGGAATTTTGCAAAGTTGTAGGGTAGAAGGTCAACAAACAAAAGTCAGTTGGGTTTCTATACATCAGAAATGAGAAATCTGAAAGGGAAATTAGGGGAACAATTCTATTTACAATAGCATCTAAGAGAAGAGAATACTTAGGAATAAACCTAACCAGGGATGTGAAGGACTTACATAATGAAAACTATGAAACACTGCTGGAAGAGATTAAGGAAAACTTAAATAAATGGAAAGATGCTCCATGTTCATGGATTGGAACACTTAATGTTGTTAAGATGTCAATACTACCCAAAGCAATCTATAGATTCAACACAATCTTGATCAAAATTACAACAGCTTTCTTTACAGAAATAGAAACACCAATCCTCAACTTCATATGGAATGCCAAGAGACCCCAAAGAGCTAAAACAATGTTGGGAAAAAAGAACAAAGTAGGATGATACACACTTCCTGATTTAAAACATACCATACAGCTACAGTAATCAAAACAGCCTGGTACTGGTATAATAATAGACATACGTACCTGTGGAATAGCATGGGAGTCCAGAAGTAAATTCACACATCTGTGGTAAGCTGATTTCTGACAAGGGTGATAAGTCCATTTGACAGAGAAAGAAGAGTCTCTTCAATAAATGGTGCTGGGAAAATTGGATTTCCACATAGGAAAATGAAACAGGATGCATGCCTCACAACATATGCAACAAGTTGAAAACGGATTAAAGACCTAAATGTTTAAATTAAAACCATAAAGTTCTTAGAAATACAAGCAGGGACAATGTTACCAGGCCTAGCTTTCAACAATGGTTTATCTAATAACAAAAGCACAAACAGCAAAAGACAAATAAATGGGACCTCATAAAATTTAAAAACTTTTGGTTCATCAAAAGACTTTACTGGAGGTGGGGGCAAGATGGTGGAATAGCCAGATGCTTCCAGCAATCCCTCTTACAACAAAGACCCGAAAAATCAAGTGAAATGATTATATTTATGACAAGCTAGCAGCCCTGAACATCAAAGGCAAAGTTAGAAAACAGGCTGAGCGGCAGGCGGAGGGAGAGGCAGTTCAGAAGCAGAGAGAAGTTGCCGGACCTGAATCACTGAGATCCCACAGGCACCATTCCCGGGAGCAGTTGTGGCGGGCTTGTATTAGTGTTGAGCCACAGTTTCCTCAGGGAGAAGCAGCCAGGCACATAGCCTACTCACACCTCTGGAACCAGGGAAGAATGGCGCTCTTGGCAAAAGCTACAGACTTGCACATATTTTACCATGCTCCCTACCCCCAAACTGGCTTCAGTGGCTGTCAATTTCCCTGGGCCTGAGATAGGCCCATCTGAGCACCCTGAGCCATGCTCCCAGCCTTGGAGAAGGAATAAATTCACATTATGGGGAAAAGATAATTTGACAGCTCCACTAACTGGGGGAGCTCAGGTCAGAAAGCAGCCCCTGTCCAGGCATAAATGGTCCATGGACTTTGAATACCTTTCCCCCCTGCATGGACCTGTGTGGGCCTATTTCAGGAGACTAGGCCCTTGTTGGCGAACAGCATATGTTTAAGCTGTGCAGTGGAGAGGTGGGTGTTTGATATTTGACACCTCTTTGCCTTTTAAACAGGGTCCTCACCTACCCACATCAGGGGCCTAAGGACTTGTTGCTCCATTCAAGTCACCCAACCACCTGCAACAGGGGTCCAAGGATAGCTGGCACCTCCCAGCCCTCCCAATGAAAAGCACTGGGTGCCCATGGTCTGTCTGCAGAACCCACTCACCTGTATGCTCTAGGGAGCAGGGACGTGCTTTCCTCAGAGACACTTGGAGGACGGTTCTCAGTCCCCTGCCTAGTTCCGAGCATGACCCCCTGCTGCAATCAGATACCGGTACCTACACCAAACACCTCTGCCCCTCTAAGACTGTACCACAGAGACTGTATCATGCACTTGATGATCAGCTACATGGACACCTGAGCTGAATCCACACAATAAAACTGAATGAACTCATAAGCTCATATACCTGAAAACAGCTCTAGCCATCTGATGACAGGATGTCAGAGCTCCAAAGGCAAAAATAATCAAGTTGCCTCACTCAAGTGACACATTTTGGCAAATCAAAACAAAACAAAGCAATGGCACTAGGATACAGTAACCAAACATAAAATAAACTAATATAATAACTTATAGATGGCTCGGAGACAACAGTCAATATCAAACCACATAAAGAAACAGACTATGATCACTTCAACAAGCTCTCAACACAGAGAATGAAAGGATCTTCTGGAAGAAGTCTTCCTCGAATTACCGGATGCAGAATACAAAAGATTAATATACAGAACTCCTCAAGACATCAGAAAGGAGATCAGGCAATATGCAGAACAAGCCAAGGAACACACAGATAAAACAGTTGAAGAAATTAAAAATGTTATTCAAGAACATAAGGAAAAATTAATAAGCTGCAAGAATTGATACAGAGACAGTAATCAGAAATTCAGAAGGTTGACAATAAAATTACAGAATTAGACAACTCAATAGAAAGTCAGAGGAGCAGAATCGAGCAAGTGGAAGGCAGAATTAGTGACCCTGAAGATAAAGCACTTGGCAACAATACATTTGAAGAAAAATCAGATAAAAGAATTAAAAAAAAAATGAAGAAACCTTAAGAGTCATGTGGGATTCTATCAAGAGAAATAACCTACAAGTGATTGGAGTACCAGAACAGGAAGGGATAACAGAAAATACAGAGAGAATTGTTGAGGATTTATTGGCAGAAAACTTCCCTGATATCGTGAAAGATGGGTAAATGTCTATCCAAGATGCTCATTGAACTCCACATAAGGTAGATGTTAAAAGAAACTCACCAAGGCACATTATAATCAAACGTGCCAAAACCAAAGATAAAAGAGAGAATTTTAAGACAAGCTAGGGATAAATGAAAAGTCACCTACAAAGGCGAGTCAATAAGAATAACCTCAGACTTCTCAGCAGAAAACATGCAGGCAAGAAGGCAATGGATGACTTATATAAAGCATTGATGGAAAAAAATTGCCAGCCAAGAATCATATATCCCGCAAAACTCTCTCTCAAATATGAAGGTGAAATTAGGACATTTCCAGATAAACAGAAGTTTAGGGAATTCATAAAAACCAAACCAAAATTACAAGAAATACTAAAGAAAGTTCTTTGGTTAGAAAATCAATAATATCAGGTATCAACCCAAGACTAGAACACTGGGCAGAGCAATCGGATGTTAACACAGACAGGGAAACCACAAAAACAAGGTTAAAAAATGAGCAAAACAGGGAAACAGTGATATCATTATGTAAAAGAAGACAACATTAAAATAATAAAGTGGGACTAAGAAATGTAGTCATAGATCTTTCATATGGAGAAGAAGACAAGGCCATATAAAGAAATAAAAGTTAGGTTTAAACTTAGAAATACAGGGGTACATATTAAGGTAACCACAAAGGAGACTAACTATGATACTCATCAAAATAAAATACGAGAAAAAAATAGAGACTCAGTAGAAACAAAATCAACAAAAACAAATAAGAGGAAAAGACAATATAAAGAGATAAACTACTTAGCATGAACAATTAAGTGGGAAAAAGAAACTTCCAACAACATACAATAAAAGACATCAAAATGACAGCACTAAACTCATAAAAGAAAAAAATACTTATCCATAATTACACTGAATATAAATGGACTAAATGCACCAATAAAGAGACAGAGAGTGGCAGAATGGATAAAAAAAACTCAATCCATCTATATGCTGCCTACAAGAGCCACACCTTAGACTTAGAGACACAAACAAACTAAAACTCAAAGGATGGAAAAAAAATATATCAAGCAAACAACAATCGAAAAAGAGCAGGAGTGGCAATATTAATTTCTGACAAAATAGACTTTAAAGTTAAATTCACCACAAAGGATAAGGAAGGACATTATATAATGATTAAAGGGACAATATGCCAGGAGGATATAACCATATTAAATATTTATGCACCAATGACAGGGCTGTAAGATACATAAAACAAACTCTAACAGCATTGAAAAGTGAGATAGCTCCACAATTATAGTAGGAGACTTCAACACACTTCTTTCGGTGGAGGACAGGACCTGCAGAAAGAAGCTCAATAAAGACACCGAAGAGCTAAATGCCACAGTCAACCAATTCGACCTTATAGACATATACAGAACACTCCACCCAACAGCAACCACGTATACTTTCTTTTCTAGTGCACATGGAACATTCTCTAGAATAGACCACATATTAGGTCATAAAGCAAGCCTTAGCAGAATTCAAAACACTGAAATATTACAAAGCATCTTCTCTGACCATAAGGCCATAAAAGTACAAATCAATAACAGAAAAAGCAGAGAAAAGAAATCAAACACTTGGAAACTGAACAATACCCTGTTGAAAGAAGACTGGGTTCTAGAAAACATTAAGGGTGGAATAAAGAAATTCAGAGGATCCAATGAGAATGAAAACACTTCCTATCAGAACCTTTGGGACAGAGCGAAAGCAGTGCTCAGAGGTCAATTTATTTCAGTAAATACACACATACAAAAAGAAGGGCCCAAATCAAAGAATTACGCCTACAGCTTGAAGAAATAGAAAGAGAGCAAGAAAAGAAACCCTCAGGCAGTAGAAGAAAGGAAATAATAAAAATTAGAGCAGAATTAAATGAAATAGAAAACAGAAAAGAATTGAAACATTTAACAAGACCAAAAGCTGGTTCTTTCAAAAAATTAACAAAATTGATAAACCATTGGCCAAGCTGACAAAAGAAAAACAGGAGAGGAAGCAAATAACCCAAATAAGAAATGAGATGGGCGATATTACAACAGAACCAACTGAAATTAAAAGACTCGTATCAGATTACAACAAAAAATTGTACTCTAACAAATTTGAAAACCTAGAAGAAATGGGTGAATTCCTAGAAACACCCTACCTACCTAAACTAACACAAACAGAGGTAGAACAACTAAATAGACCCATAACAAAAGAAGAGATTGAAAAGGTAATCAAAAAACTCCCAACAAAAAAAAGCTCTGGCCTGGATGACTTCACTGCAGAGTTCTACCAAACTTTCAGGGAAGAGTTAACACCACTACTACAAAAGGTATTTCAGAGCACAGAAGAGGATGGAATACTCCCAAACTCATTCTATGAAGCCAACATATCCCTGATGCCAAAACCAGGTAAAGATACCACAGAAAAAGAAAATTACAGACCTTTATCCCTTATGAACTTTGGTGCAAAAATCCTCAACAAAATCCTAGCCGATAGAATTCAGCAACATATCCAAAAAATAATTCACCATGACCAAGTGGGATTCATTCCAGGTATGCAGGGATGTTTCAACATTAGAAAAACAATTCATGTAATCCAACATATAAATAAAACAAAAGACAAGAACCACATGATTTTATCAATCGATGCATAAAAGGCATTTGACAAAGCTCAACACCCATTCATGATAAAAACTCTCAGCCAAATAGGAATGGAAGGAAAATTCCTCAACATAATAAAGCACATTTATAGAAAGAGAACAGCCAACATCATCCTAAATGCAGAGAGTCTGAACGCGTTCCACTTGAGAATGGGAACCAGACAAGGATGCCCTTTATCACCACTGTTAATTCAACAGTGTGGTGGAGGTGCTAGCCAGAGCAATTAGGCTAGATAAAGAAATAAAGGGCATCCAGATTGGTAAGAATAAGTAAAAGTATCTCTATGTGCAGATGATATGATTTTATACACAGAAAACCCTTAAGAATCCTCAAGAAAACTATTGAATCTAGTAAAAGAGTTCAGCAGATTATCAGGATACAAGATAAACATACACAGGTCAGTTGGATTCCTCTACACCAACAAAAAGAACATTGAAGAGGAAATCACCAAATCGATACCATTTACAGTAGCCCCCAAGAAGATAAAATACTTAGGAATAAATCTTACCAGAGATGTAAAAAAAAGACCTATACAAAGAAAACTGCAAGAGACTACTGCAAGAAACCAAAAGAGACCTACATAAGTGGAAAAACACACCTTGCTCACAGAGAGCAAGACTTAACATCGTAAAAATGTCTATTTTACCAAAAGCAATCTATAGATACAATGCAATTCCGATCTTAATTCCAATGACATTTTTTAAGGAGACAGAGAAACAAATCACCAACTTCATACGGAAGGGAAAGAAGCCCCGGATAAGTAAAGCATTATTGAAAAAGAAGAACAAAGTGGGAGGCCTCACTCTACCTGATTTTAGAACCTACTGTACCACTACAGTAGTTAAAACAGCCTGGTACTGGTACAACAGATACATAGACCAATGGAATAGAATTGAGAATCCAGACATAAATCTATCCACATATGAGCAGCTGATATTTGACAAAGGCCCAAAGTCAGTTAAATGGGGAAAAGACAGTCTTTTTAACAAATGGTGCTGGCATAACTGGATATCCATCTGCAAGAAACTGAAACAAGACCCACACCTCACACCATGCATGAAAACAAACTCAAAATGGATCAAAACCTACATATAAAATCTAAAACAATAAAGATCATGGAAGAAAAAATGGGGACAACGCTAGGAGTCCTAATATATGGCATAAACAGTATACAAAACGTTACTAACAATGCAGAAGAGAAACCAGATAACTGGGAGCTCCTAAAAATCAAACACCTGTGCTCATCCAAAGATTTCACCAAAAGAGTAAAAAGATTACCTACAGACTGGGCAAAAGTTTTTAGCTATGACATTTCTGATCAGCATCTGATCTCCAAAATCTACATGTTACTGCAAAAACTCAACTACAAACAGACAAATAACCCAATTAAAATATGGGCAAAGGATATGAACAGACATTTCACTAAAGAAGACATTCAGGTAGCTAACAGATACACGAGGAAATGCTCATGATCGTTAGCCATTAGAGAAATGCAAATAGAAACTACAATGAGATTCCATATCATTCCAACAAGGCTGGCATTAATCCAAAAATCACAAAATAATAAATACTGGAGAGGTTGTGGAGAGACTGGAACAATTATACACCGCTGGTGGGAACGTAAGATGGTACAACCACTTTGGAAATCGATTTGGTGCTTCCTTAATAAACTAGAAATAGAACTGCCATGTTCTTGTTGCTGTTATTAGGTGCCCTCCAGTCAGTTCCGACTCATAGCGACCCCACGCACAACAGAACGAAACGCTGCCCGGTCTGGCGCCATCCTTACAATCGTTGTTATGCTTGACCCCATTGTTGCAGCCACTGTGCCAATCCACCTCGTTGAGGGTCTTCCTCTTTTCCGCTGACCCTGTATTTGCCAAGCGTGATGTCCTTCTCCAGAGACTGATCCCTTCTGACAACATGTCCAAAGTATGTAAGACGCAGTCTCGCCATCCTTGCTTCTAAGGAGCATTCTAGTTGTACTTCTTCCAAGACAGATTTATTCATTCTTCTGGCTGTCCGTGGTATATTCAATATTCTTTGCCAACACCACAATTCAAAGGCATCAATTCTTCTTCATTCTTCCTTATTCACTGTCCAGCTTTCACATGCATATGATGCGATTGAAAATACCATGGCTTGGGTCAGGCTCACCTTAGTCTTCAAGGTGACATCTTTGCTTTTCAACACTTTAAAGAGGTCCTTTGCAACAGATTTACCCAATGCAATGCGTTTTTTGATTTTTTGACTGCTGCTTCGATGGTTGTGGATTGTGGATCCAAGGAAAATGAAATCCTTGACAACTTCGATCTTTTCTCCGTTTATCATGATGTTGCTCATTGGTCCAGTTGTGAGGATTTTTGTTTTCTTTATGTTGCAGTGCAATCCATACTGAAGGCTACGGTCTTTGATCTTCATTAGTAAGTGCTTCAAGTCCTCTTCACTTTCAGCAAGCAAAGTTGTGTCATCTGCATAACGCAGGTTGTTAATGAGTCTTCCTCCAATCCTGATGCCCCGTTCTTCTTTATATAGTCCAGCTTCTAGGATTATTTGTTCAGCATACAGATTGAAGAACTACCATACGATCCAGCAATCCCACTCCTTGGAATATATACTAGAGAAATAAGAGCCTTTACACAAACAGATATATGCCCACCCGTGTTCATTGCAGCACTGTTCACAACAGCAAAAAGATGGAAGCAACCAAGGTGCCTATCAATGGATTAACGGATAAATTATGGTATATTCCCACAGTGGAATACTACACTTTGTTAAATAACAATGATGAATCCGTGAAACATTTCATGACATGGAGGAATCTGGAAGACATTATGCTGAGTGAAATTAGTCTGTTATAAAAGGATAAATATTGTATAAGACCATTATTTTAAAAACTGGAGAAAGAGTTTAAACAGAGAAGAAAATATTCTTCGATGGATGCGAGAGGTGGGGGAGGGAGGTTGAGGGCTTTCACTGATTAGATAGTAGATAAGAACTATTTTAGGTGAAGGGAAAGAAAACACACAGTATAGGAGAGGTTAGCACAACTGGAAAAGTAAAGACGTTTCCTGAATAAACTGAACACTTCAAAGGACAGTGTACCAGGGACAGGGATTTGGGGACCATGGTTTCAGGGGACATCTAAGTCAATTGGCATAATAAAATCTATTAAGAAAACGTTCTGCATCCCACTTTGGAGAGTGGTGTCTGGGGTCTTAAACGCTAGCAAGTGGCCTTCTAAGATGCATCAATTGGTCTCAACCCACCTGGAGCAGAGGAGAATGAAGATCACCAAAGACACAAGGTAATTTTGAGTCCAAGAGACAGAAAGGGCCACATTAACCAGAGACTACATTAGCCTGAGACCAGAAGATCTCGATGGTGCCCAGCTACAACTGAAGACTGCCCTGACAGGGAGCACAACAGAGAACCCCTGAGGGAGAATGCAGACCCCAAATTCTCGTAAAAAGACCAAACTTAATGGTCTGACTGAGACTAGAAGGACCCCAGAGGTCATGGTCCCCAGACCTTCTGTTAGCCCAAGACAGAAACCATTCCCAAAGCCAGCTCTTCAGACAGGGTTTGGACTGGGCTACGGGATAGAAAATGATAGTGGGGAAGAATGAGCTTCTTGGATCAAGTAGACACGTGAGACTATGTTGGCATCTCCTATCTGAAGGGCAGATGAGAGGGTAGAGGGGTTTAGAAGGTTTCCAAATGGATACAAAAAGAGAAAGAGGAGGGAAGGAGTGTGCTGTTTCATGAGGGGAAGAGTAATTAGGAGTATATAGCAAGGTGTTTATAAATTTTTGTATGAGAGTCCAACTTGATTTGTAAACTTTCACTTAAAGCACAATAAAAATTAAAAAAAAAAAAAAGATTTTACCAAAAAAAAAAAAAAAAAGTGACGAGATAAGCTACTGACTGGGAGAATGTCTTCAGAAACCATATATCTGACAAGAATCTAATCACCAAAATATATATAACTTTAACAACTTAACAACAAAAAACAAATAACTCAATTATAAAACAGGCAAAGAACTTTAATAGACATTTCACCAAAGAGGGTGACATTCAAATGGCCACCAAATACATGAAAAGATGCTCAGTGTTATTAACCATCAGAGAGATGCAAATTAAAACCACAATGAATACCATTTCACTCCTACTAGGATGACTAAGATAAAAAACAAAAACAGGCAAACAAAAAAACAGGAAATAACAAATGTAGGTGAGGAAATGTGGGGAAATTGAAACCCTTATCTGCTGCTGGTGGGAATGCAAAATGGCACAGCCATTGTGGAAAACAGTGTGGTGGTTCCTCAAAAAACTAAAAATAGAACTACCGTAAAAACAAATCCATATGACTCAGCAATTCCACTGCTTCCTATGTACCCAAAAGACTTGAAAGCAGAGATTCAAAAGGAGACTTGTACACCAGTGTTCATTGCAACACTATTCACTTGCCAAAAGGTGGAAATAAACTAAATGCCTGTCAGCAGATGAATGGATAAAGAAAATGTGGTACATACATACAATGGAATACTACTCAGCCAGTAGGAGAAATGAAGTCTTGATACATGCTACAGTATGGATGGAGCTTGAAGACAGTATGCTGAGTGAAATAAGCCAATCACAAAAGGACAAATATTTTATAACCTCATTTATGTAAAAGGACAAGAAAAGGCAAATGTATAGAAACCAAAGTTTGTTAGTGGTTACCAGTTTATTAGAGAGAAGGAGTGGGAGAAGGGAGGTTAATAGTGATGGAAAAATTACATTAAGGGTAGGGTTACACATCCGATTATCGTACTTGCTGTCAGTAAGTTGTACACCTGTAAAAATTTGAATTGGCAAAAGTTCTTTGATACATATATTTACAGTAACAACAACAAAAAAGGTAGCTGCTGAGGCTGCTTATGTACAACCAAACACCTCATGGAATTTGATTCCTTGTTTTGGAGGTTTACCGGCCTAATAATGTGTTTATGCTTCTGCTCTACCTCCTAGTTCGTTGCATAGTGCCTCGGGTCTTAAAAGCTTGCAAGTGCCCGTCCAAGCCACAACAATTGATCTCTACTCACCTGGAGCAAAAGAGGAAGAAGGAGAGTCAGGAATAGGAGAAGGATATTGAATGTGTGGCTAATTGCTTTGCCCGGAGATCAGAAGAAACGGATGGTGCTTGGCTACCATTACTGAACAATTTGATCAAAGATTCCACAGAAGAATCAAAATCTAAAGGGGGGAAATGCTGAACAGAATTTCAAATTCTCATGGTCTCTAGACTTTCTGGAGCCATGGAGGGTGCATAAGCCCCTGAAACTATTGGCCTGAGTTAATCTTTAAACTTTAAACAAAAAATATCCCCTGAAGTCATCTTAAAACTGAACAACAGTTTAGCTTAGCTAGTAAAAAATATCTGCCTTATGCTCTTTTAAGAATTATTTATATGGGATCAAATTGTCAACAGCAGCTCCAAAGATTGGGTGCAAAGTTTAGGGGGCAGTGAGTTTATGTTAACAAGGGTGGAACAACTCAGAAAAGGAGGGTAAGAATGATTGCACAATTCTTAGAATGTAATCAGTGTCACTAAATCATATTTGTAGAAACTGTTAAATTAGATGTATGTTTTGCTGTGTATATTCTCAACAACAACAAAATAAATAAAATTTAGAAAAGAAAAAAAAAAAAAAGATATACTTGATGGCCATAATCTTTGTCTTTTTGCTTCAGTGAATTGAAGAGGGATTGGATGCCAGGGTGTCAGAGAATCTTCCTAGCTGATTAGGCTGCTGTAGACATAACAAAGGCCATACTTTAAATTAGCTCCAAGAGTCTAATCAGAGTGAACAAACTACTTGGGTCTCTGATGGAGACATATTGGCAGCTGATGAAGGCTGTCTAAAGGGATTTTGGTGAAAACCCAAAGTATATTAACGCTAAAAGCAGTTTGGTTCCAGGGTAAGGATTAAGGGTGATTTAAAAGGAAATGTTCTTGTTAACAACTCATTTCTATTTTAATTTTATTTTCTTTAAAGCTTTTCCTTAAAAATCATGCCAAAGAATTTTTTCCCATCTCTTTCATGAGTGACTTAAAAATATTAATTTTTTAAAAATGATCACACCCAGGAGCATTTTGATAGCACAGACCACATGATGATGTCCACTGCCATCTGGGGAAAAATACCCTAATTGCAGATTCTGGTTTTTTTTACTGAGGAAACCAATTTCATATTGATTCTGCAACCTTGAGAATATTCATAATCTAAGGAAAGCTTACATCAGTTTTCTATATGAGGCACTGAACTTATTCTCAAGATGCACTTTTTCACAACTGCCTAAAATATTTTTTCATGTATTTGGAGCCTATATAGAAAACTATTTTAAGTCAGTTTTTCTGGGAAACCAAATCTGAAGTGGCGGTTTCTATGTAGGAGGTTTATTGGGAAGTGCTCTCAGGATCAACATCTGTGATGTGCTGAAGAAATGAGGATAGGGAGAGGAAGGACTTGAATTGTGATGTCGTCACAACAAAGCCTTAGCAAATCCTAAAGGGAGCTCCGGAGCAGGAGGTTCTTTTTTTTTTTTTGACTTTAAGTGAAGGTTTACAGAGCAAATTAGTTTCTTTTTAAACAATTAATACATGTTGTTTTGTGACATTGGTTGCCAACCCAGCAACATGTCAACACTCTCCTCTTCTTTACCTTAAGTTTATTTCTATTTATCCAGCTTTCCTGTCCCCTCTTGCCTTCTCATCCTTGTCCTTGACCTGGTGTGTCCATTTAGTCTCATATACATGGTTGAGCTAAGTGTATTATTGTTTGTTTTATGGGCCTGTCTAATTTTTGGCTGAAAGGTGAATCTCAGGAGTGACTTCAGTACTGAGTTAAAAAGGTGTCTGGGGCCATGCTCTTGGGGTTTCCCCAGTCTCCATTAGACCAGAAAGTCTGGTCTTTTTTTATGAATTAGAATTTTGTTCTACACTTTTCTCCAGCTTTGTCTGGGACCCTCTATTGTGATCCATTTCAGACCAGTCGGTGGTGGTAGCTGGGAACCATCTAGTTGTGCTGGACTCAGTCTGGTGGAGGCTCTGGTAGTTGTGTTCCATTCATCCTTTGAATTAATCTTTCCCTTATGTCTTTGGTTTTCTTCATTCTCCCTCATGGATGAGGAGTTTCTTTAGAGCTGAACCTTTATTCCCTTCCATCCAACTGTTATTGGATGTGTGCAGTTTCCAGGAAGAGAGGTATCCTTAGACATGATTGCTTTTTTCTGCTGAAAGACCACTCAGTGATTGCCTTTAGTCATCAGTTGAGGTTCTCAGTAGCTGAGGGAATGAATGCTTCAGCATCCATGACAATCCACTCCTGTATCTCTCAGATCCTCTTGCTTCACATGGTAAGTTCTGGAAACAGCTCCTCCAGAGTTCTGATTGGGTTCTTTCTGGTGAGGGTGGGGAAAACTTATCTGAGAAAGGTTAGTGGGATGAATTACGGCCCTACCTCTGCAACTAATCTGAAGACCTCAATTCTTCCACTACTGTCTGCTACCACCTCCACCACACTTAGTTACTATCTCTTTTGGTCTAGACTATTTACCTGATGAAATGATACAGACTTAAATTATGAGAGGCCTGAATCCATGGTCACTGTACCTTTCAGGAGTCATGACTGCTGCGCTTGTCCATTTTCAACAAAGTTGGGCAAGGGAATAACAAGAGACACTCCAGCAAATCACTTAGGTACCAAACATATGGTCCCATTTTTTAAGAGTAGCCTTACCTCTCCTATTGATATAGCGTTCTCTCGCCTGTAAAAGTGTCTCTACTTTTTTCCTTGTTTAATGGCCTCTTGTCATGGGGAACCTGAAGTGAGCAGGTAACAGCCTTAGCTTAAAGTTTAATGGGACTCTTATTTGTTTCCCTGGAAAGTCTTCTTCTTCTAAAATCTAGACCTCTAAACCTATAGTCTCGAGAAGCACAAATTCTCCAAGTAAGGCCACTCTTACTTCTAGTTTATGGTTCCTAGATACATGTATTCTACTTATTGAGAAAATAGCACAATATAATGTTGCAGATTTAGTATGGCTACTATATCATGAAGGATATCACTCCATCCCTGTAGGGTATCATCTCCTAGCTGGCACTTCAGTGGTGCCTTCTAAAGGCTATTCCATTGCTCTGTCAGACCAAGAGCTTCTGGATGGTGTGGTATGTGGTAGGTCTTCCATGGTGATGGTGCTCATGACCATACCTTCTTTTCTGTGAAGTAGGTTTTTTGGTCTGATGCAATGTTGGACAGAATCTCATGTTGGTGAATCATACACTCTTTAAGCTCTGGCATAGTAAGTAAGGCAAATGCATACTTTAAATGTGTACCAATTTCAGTCAAGATGTATCACTGTCCCTTCCAGGGTAAAAGTATTCAATGTAAACAGCTTGACACTAAGTAGCTGTTTTGGTGTCCTTGAGGAATGATATCATATCCAGACTCAATGTTGATTTCTTCCTATCACTCCAGATATCTGATGCTCATTTGTCAGACATTTGGTAGCAGCATTAGAGGCCAGATCAACCTTGGTGAGTAAATTCCCATGCTGGCCTCACACAGAGCCTTCATGTCACCATCACATCTATTCTACTCTCACACTTATTGTGCTGGACCTGGAGTGGCCAGTGACTGAAGCTGGCTAACATCAACTGACTGGGTCATACTTTCTCAATGGTTATTGAGTTCTTCTTTTGTGGTACATGTGCTCTCCTCTAGGCCTCTGATTAGCCAGTCAACCAGTTCTTCACTGTCTGTATATGAATCCATACATACTTTTATCTTGGGCCACTTCTCTTTTTACACAATGTGGATGACCAGGTCTATCAGTCAAAGATCTGCCCAGTATAAGAATTTTCACTCACCACTGTCTTTCAGGACTACCTCTATGAGGGGACCCTGAAACACCCCGTGGTATAGAAGCAGCCTCATTTCAGCTGGTGTCACACATGTAAAGACCACCTTTCTCTATCTCCATTATCAAGTCCTAAGGGAATCTACAGGAGGAGTGAGTTGAGATGCGATAGAAACAGTTGACATGAGGGCTCTAGCTACCAGCTTGTACAAGTGCTTGTGCCTTTGGGATTGCTTTTGTCTGATCCCTAATGTACAACTTCCCTTAGAGTTCTGGGCAATAGTCACCTGATGTTACAGGTAAGTTATTTAAAACAGTTTTATCCTATGGTCCTCACTTTCAAGATTTGTTTCAAGAATGAGAGGAGAATTTAGTCTAGGGCTAATTACTGAAACTAGACTCTTCTGAGTACTCTCCCCACTGTCTTGTGAATTATGAAGTTTTCCAGTCTAGTTAGAGGGAACAAGGCCCCATTTCTATCTCTGTTATGAGCTCCAGGTACTTTTTTCTCTCCTCTTCTTGGGTCACAATTCTTTCTGGGGCCTCAAGTTTCTTTCCTCATATGCATACTCTGATAAATACTCAGGTAAATACTGTAGGAGACCTCTGCAGATCTTTGGAGCTTCTTCTCTGTACCATTCTCTGACCTTCGGTACTCTGCCTTGTGAACTCTAGATGCCTTGTTTTCCCCAGACTCTCAGCTCTGCCTCCTCAGCTGAGGAAATTTGCTGTTCTCTGCCTTGATTATCTCTGAGCTATGGCCTGAGCACACTATAAGAGTAACCTAGAACAATCATAGGGCTCACCTCCTTTTTTTCCCTTCTCTCAGGGATCACTGTTTTATTTTTAATGTCAAATATGTTGAAAACCATTGTTTCGTATGTTTTCTCCAGGTGTTTGCTCTGACATACGCTTATGTCCAATCTCATACACTGGGGAAAGGGAAATGTGCAAATAATTGCAGGGCTATCAAGCACAGGGTCAAATTGACATTAGTACACAAGGACATGGGCCAAGATAGAATAACAGAAAGCAGATTTTTGCTTCCTTATGAAACACTTAAAAAAAAAGACAGTGAAAATGATTCTGAGCTATTTTGATTGTCTCTTCCATCTATAGCTTATATAAAAAATACAGACAGATAATTGCGACGTTTGTACATGCTTATTATTTGTCCTCTAGAATTTTTTTACTCATCCTTTGCCCTCTCATAGTACTTTGACTGTAGGTTCATTATCATGCTAATTATATGTGGACTTATTATTTTTCTGCCCAGAATTCATTTTTTGTTCCTAGTGGCTCCCAGAATTCTGTGATTGGATTTATGGCTTCTCCATTTAATTCCTGTATCCAAAAAATAAAGGTAGATAGGCCAATCATGTGCTACCTCCCTGGACAGAAAATGATCAGTCCACCTAGGCAGGCATGTCCTCATCAGACACTTTCTGCTCTGACACCTCTGTGGTGGTTCCTGCACCTTACTCTACTTTCTTATTTTGGCTGGTGTCAGTGCTCTAGAGTATTTGTCCAGCCTCGCATCAATTCTGAGAGTCTTTCCAATACTTCTAATATGTTTTCTTTCCCATAACATAGCCAGAGTACATTTCTACTCTTTATAGTCAGTAATACAACCAGTCCAGCTTTGCATTCTAGTTAAGTATATTTCTCTCAGCAACTAGACTGTGAGCCAGTGGAGGGCAGGAACCATGGCTTATTCATCTTTGTGTCTTCTGCAGGATCAAGAACAAATGTAGGTGTTAAATGCTGCATTAAATGCATCCAATGTTTTTAGCATCTTTCTCGTGAAGGATATATATTTTTACTTACGTGAATATATCACAATCTTTAAGTAAAAAGAACAGTCATAGAATCAGCCTCACCTTGACCTAAGTCTTTCTGAGAGAAATTTTGAAAGAGGTAGGCAGCATTTCTTATCTAAAAGGATATGGGAAAGGAGTAAAGTCTTTCCTCTACCACTTTACAAAAAGCTCCAACCTTCTCTGCACAAATGTAGTGGCCTAAAACCTCCTAAATCTGTAATCTTCCATTGATGCCACCTAACTACCTTTCCAACTCTGGGAATTTGGGTTGCTATTTTTATCTTTTCTTGTAGTTAATTTATTCTTTCTCTGAGGCCCAGGATTTAAATCTGTACACTGTTACTTCTCTGCTTGCTTGTTAGAAGGATGGCTCCCATCATATGTATGAAGATGGTTTCCAAATCTCTATCCCAATGCCTAATTTCTCAGCTGTGCTCCAGTTATATATCTGCTACTGCCTGAGTGACATGGGCATATCCATATACTGCCACTCATCAAAGCTAAACACAGCACAAATTGAACTCCTCACCTTATAAACTGTCACCTTGTCATTCTCCCACCATTGTTAAAACCACCGTCATCCCCCAGCCTTAGAAAATAGGGTATATTTTTATCCCCCCTAGTTTATTACCCTATTCATACAGATCAAGTCTACGTGAGTCACATGTTCCCAAAAGTCAAACTTTTTCTTCACCTCTCTTCACCTTTGTACATGCCAAACAAAGAAATAGAACAGACGTGTTTGGAGTGATAAAATAGAATTAGTCTATAGGAAGGAACAAAATCTGTCTCAGACAACCATCTCTCAGTAGTATTTCTGGAAGCCTAACATATCTTGCCCTAACCCTGAATTTATTTGATTCAGGGAGGAAGAACTCAAAACTGAAATGAATATTTTCCGACTTATAGCCATTATGGTCTTTTAGTTTACCTGTGATTTGTTTTGTATTTTACCTCTGTGAGGATAATAAGGTGTATGCCTCCAGACAAAGGCAACTGAATAGCCATAAGATGCTACAAATAAAACGTTAAGATGAGACAATATAATTTTGGAAACTTTTTTTTTCTTCTTTTTGTTTTGTTTCATATTGTATGGTTTATAATTTTATATTTAAAAGATAACTGATTTTATGTAATATATCTTTATATTAGCACTGTTGATTATTGAATGTAATATTCCTTTGATCCAAAATCATCATTAATTCTTAAACTATTTGACACCATACCAATAAAAAACACCTCTAATTATTGGATAACAGCAACTGGAGATAAATCATAGTGTAGAGTGAAAGCAGTTGCTTAAGGACACACTGCAGGACCTCAGCACTTTCCCGTGTTTCAGATCTTGTTTCAAACTGACCACTGGGCATTTTCTTTTCATATGCTGCAAGAATCAAACTCCTCATTTCCCCCAAACTCACTCCTGATTCCTTATTTTTTATTCAGTGAAATGTGAGCACATTTTCAAATCCTTTTCTCTAAACCTAATGAGTTAATTCGTGTCCATTTTATTTCTGAAATGTCACTTCCATTCCTTTGCTTTTTGCACTACCATTGTCACTGTGGCCGATACGTTCTGCTCTCATAGTTCTTGCCTTGATTATTGCAATAGACTCCTCATAGACTCCTTGTTTCCAGTATCTTTTCTTGTTCTGTAAGCCTCCACACTACCAACAGATTTGTCTTTCTAAAGGAATATCAGATCATGTTTTTCTCTACTCAAAAAAACCTTGATGTTTCATTGCCATTATAATAAAATTCAAATTTCCTAGCATGATATTCATTGCTACAATCTGAGACCAACCATCATTTAAATGTTGAATTACATTTAGTATTTTTCTTCTACCATCAAGAGTCTATATTTTTCTACTATCAAGAGTCTGTAATAACACAATTGCTTTATACCCTTTTCTTTCTTTTCCCTATAGGCTCCATTCACTTTACCCTTTGGCTATACTAATTCTTTCCCAAACATGACCTATACTTCCTTGCCTCCATGGCTTTGTTACACCTGTTCCTTTCGACTGGAATGCTCTCTCACTCCACTGTTTCTTTCAAAAATTCCATTTAGTCTTCCAGGAACAACTTAAATTCTAACTCCTTTCTGATTCTCCTAGTTGGGATTCAATTCTTTTTTTTTCCCGCTGTTATAACAAATTAATGTAATAATTGTTTGAATGCTTGTTGATGTTTCTTCTATTATTTTGATATAAATTTGTTAGGCTCAGAGCCAGGTTGTTTTATCTGCCTTCCTTTGTCCTTCATCCCTTGTTTGCCAAGATAATTCCTACTGATCTCCTAGATCTCAGTCTAAGCATCACTAAGCATCACTTCCCACTTCCTTGAGCATCAAGAATGTGTTGGTCTTCCTAAATAGCATATAATATGCAATTAGTTGTTTAAAATCTTCATTGCCAAACTGTAACTATCTAATGCACTTTAGTATTCCCTGTAATCAGTCCAATGTCTGGCACATACTAGGAACTTGGTAAATATTTATTCAGTGAATGAATGAAACTATCTCTGTTTTGTTCATTATTATAGCTACAACAGAACCAAGCCTTATATTTTGGCAGGTTTAGCATCCAAAAAAATACAAAGTAATGAAAATGAAAGGAATTGAATACTGTTG
Source organism: Elephas maximus indicus (assembly GCF_024166365.1). NCBI lineage: Eukaryota > Metazoa > Chordata > Mammalia > Proboscidea > Elephantidae > Elephas > Elephas maximus. The sequence continues at coordinate 75,263,688 of NC_064822.1, forward strand.
AGAAGCATGAAAGTATGATAATGAATGAATACAGGGAGCCATGTTGTGTAACAGACTCCAGACAGAACGACAGAGAATTGGATGGCTTTGGAATGGCCATGTTACTTTTCTTACTGCATGACTTTGAGCAACTTACCCAACCATTCCGCACCTGAATGATTATTTTTTACTATCTTTTGGTAATGAAAAAAAGAAATAAAACAAATTTAAGGAGCTTTCGTGGTGCTTCAATTCCTAAATTGAAGGAAAATGGATGTGGAGAATGGTTTCCTAGACTGCCCAATTTTTCTCTAAAGCTACAGGGATTTTTTTTTTTTTTTCTCTTAGCTGTGTTGAAAAAAGAGAGTTGGATTTAGAGGGCTAAGACGGTTGGATTTTCTTTCTTCCAAGAAGTGCAAACCACCTGCATGATCTAACTGCTTTCTCTTCTACAAATATGGGGGTCCTAGGACTCTGCTGCTAACCAAAAGGCTGGCAATTTGAACCTACCCAGAAGCTTTGCAGAAGAAATTCCTAGCAATCTGCTTCTGTAAATATTACAGCCAAGAAAAGCCTGTGGGGCAGTTCTACTCTTTCACATGGGGTCACTATGAGTTGAAAATTGACTTGATGGCACCCAACAACAACAGATTCCTTAACCATCAGCCTCCCCACTTCCAAATATTAAAGATTTGAAATCAAAGATTTAAACAGAGGTTTTTACTTTATACCAGTATTGTGAAGTTGATCTCGATAGTTCTTAACCTCAGGGTCCATATGTTTCTTAAGAGTTTATATATATTACATATGGTCCATATATAAGAGTTCTTGATCTCTTAGTGTTTAAGGGTTTAGTAACTCCCTGAAATTCAATGGAAAATGCGTTTGTTTTTTCCCGGGGAAAATTTAGCACAGTTTTAAAAATCAGGTTCTCAAATGTGTGAAAAGGCCAAGACTCACTGATATATAATAAAATGAGAAAATGCCTAATAACTTGAAGAAAAACAAGCACTGAACAGTGAACTTAAAAATAGGAACAAATGTAAAATGAGAGGATTTGGCAGAGACATAGGACAGATCAGAAAACTCAGACTTGAGCTCATATATTCAATATGAAATCATATATTCTCTGCTTTCTCCTCCATTTTAAAAATAATTGTATATTATCTATATAGACATAGCATATAAACAAAACAAACAAACAAAACCCCATTGCTGTTGAGCCAATTCCAACTCATAGCGACCCCCTAGGGTTTCCAAGGCTGTAAATCTCCACGGAAGTAGACTACCGCATCTGTCTCCCTCAGAGCCACTAGTAGTTTCGAACCACCGACCTTTCAGTTAGCAGTTGATTGCTTTAATCACGTGCCACATAACATAGAGTCATTGCATAAGGTGTCATCTCCCATATAAACATTTAAATAAATATATATTATTTAAATTATGCATGTATTAAACATTTCAGTATATACCTCTGTGTGTTTATATGTGTATATAACATCTGGCTAGTGATTTATCTGAAACTTGTTCACTAATACAGGCCTCAGAAAGAGATCAGAAAAAATATTTTCTGAATCCTTGAATGTCCATGTCAGTTTGTCTGTGGCTTTAAATGAAGGCCAATTTGGTTGAATATAAATTCTTTGGGTCACATTTTATTTCCCTGAGAATTTTAAATATGAGTCCTGGTGACGCAGTGGTTAAACACTCGGCTGCTACCCAAAACGTCGGCTGTTTGAACTCACCAGCTGCTCTGTAGGAGGAAGTTGTGGCAGTCTGCTTCTGTACAGATTTACAGCCTTGAAAACCTCACGGGGCAGTTCTAGTCTGTCCAATACGGTTGCTATGAGCCGGAATTGACTTGATGGCAATGGATTTGGTTTTTAAAGCATTGCTACTAAAAAGTCTAATGACTGTCTGATTTTATTTTCCACATAAGTAACTTGGTCTTTTGGCCTAGTTTCCCCACTTTTTAATCTTTTCTTTTAAAAACCAACACTTACAAGCATATGTCTTAGTGTTGACTGTTTTGGGTTGATTTTTTTCCCCATAAGCATTATGCCTTTTGTATATACAGTTTCCAGACTTTTTTTGTTAACTTCATATTTTTTTAACTTATTGTTTATTTATTTTATTTTATTTTATTGTGCTTTAAGTGAAAGTTTACAAATCGAGTCAGTCTCTCATACACAAATTTATATACATCTTGCTATATACTCCTAACTTCGCTCCCCCTAATGAGACAGCACACTCCTTCCCTCCACTCTCTCTTTTCGTGTCCATTCCGCCAGCTTCTGACCCCCTCTGCCCTCTCACCTTCCCTCCACAAGGAGATGCCAACATAGTCTCATGTGTCTACTTGATCCAAGAAGCTCATTCTTCACCAGTATCATTTTTCTATCCCATTGTCCAGTCCAATCCCTGTCTGAAGAGTTGGCTTTGGGAGTGGTTCCTGTCTTGGGCTAACAGAAGGTCTGAGAACCATGACCACCTGGGTGCTTCTAGTCTCAGTCAGACCATTAAGTCTGGTCTTTTTACAAGAATTTGGGGTCTTTATCTCACTGCCCTCCTGCTCCCTCAGGGGTTCTCTGTTGTGTTCCCTGTCAGGGCAGTCATCGGTTGTAGCTGGGCACCGTCTAGTTCTTCTGGTCTCAGGATGATGTAGTCGCTGGTTTATGTGGCCCTTTCTATCTCTTGGGCTCATAATTACCTTGTGTCTTTGGTGTTCTTCATTCTCCTTTGTTCCAGGTGGGTCGAGACCAACTGATGCACCTTAGATGGCCACTTGCTAGCATTTAAGACCCCAGATGCCACCACTCTCCAAAGTGGGATGCAGAATGTTTTCTTAATAGATTTTATTATGCCAATTGTCTTGGATGTCTCCCGAAACCATGACCCCCAAACCCCTGTCCCTGCTACGCTGGCCTTCGAAGCATTCAGTTTATTCAGGAAACTTCTCTGCTTTTGGTTTAGTACAGTTGTGCTGACCTCCCCTGTACTGTGTGTTGTCTTTCCTTTCGCCTAAAATAGTTCTTATCTACTATCTAATTAGTGAATCCTGCTCTTTCTCCCTCCCTCCCTCCCCCCTCTTGTAATCATCAAAGGATATTTTCTTCTCTGTTTAAAGTATTTCTTGAGTTCTTGTAATAGTGGTCTTATATAATGTCTGTCCTTTTGCAGCTGACAATTTCACTCAGCATAATGCCTTCCAGATTCCTCCATGTTATGACATGTTTCACAGATTCATCACTGTTTTTTAACGATGGATAGTATTCCATCGTATGAATATACCATAATTTATTTATCCATTCACGTATTGATGGGTACCTTGGTTGCTTCCATCTTTTTGCTGTTGTAAACAGTGCTGCAATGAACATGGGTATACATATATATCTGTTTGTGTAAAGGCTCTTATTTCTCTAGGATATATTCCAAGGAGTGGGATTGATGGATCATATGGTAGTTCTATTTCTAGCTTTTTAAGGAAGTGCCAAATCGATTTTCAAAAAGGTACCATTTTACATTCCCACCAGCAGTGTATAAATGAAAAACTTATTGTTTTTAATATATATGTATATTTTGTTCAGGGACTCATAGTTATAGCAGATGTTCTGAACTATTTTCTATAGCTCTCACTGCTCTGAACACTTTCTTCATTTCCTTTAGTTTTTAACTATTTTCAATTTTTATTCTTTTATTTTTCTTATGTTGCTTATATTCTCTCTTGACTTCCTTTGTTTAGTCTTCATTTCTTAAATTATTTTTACATTCATTTCCAGCTTTTCTCAGAATTCTGTGACCTGTTTTTTAAAATTCTTTTTCTCCAACACCTCAAAGCAGAGTTTTCTAATTATTTTCATGAAGATTTTCTAATTCCGATTTATTTTCATAAATGTTCTTTCACAGTTTCTTTCTAACATTTCTTAATTTTTTAAACTCACTTTAAAATATTGTTATATTGTTTGTCTGTTTTAGCTTGTTTTTATTGACCCTAGGGATGTTATGGAGCCCTGGTGGTACAGTTGTTAAGAACTGTGGCTGCTAATCAGAAGGTTGGAAGTTGGAATTCATCAACCACTCCTTGGAAATGCTGTAGGGCAGTTTTACTGTCTTATAGGGTCGCTATGAGTTGCCTGGATGACAATGGGTTTGGTTTTATTTATTTATTGGGATTTAGGGATGTTATTCTGAGTTTAACCTTTTTTTTTATAATTTTATTTGTGAATTGATCACATTTTTTACTGATCATTTTAAAAATAAAACTAGTTTTCGTAAATTTCTTTCATGGAAGTGTGAATCAGGATAGCATTTCTAGATATGTTTCTAAAGCTCCCTCTTCAGTGATTATCATGATTACTTTCTCATCTTTATCTGGACATCCTCTGCCCTACTGTTCTTGTTGTGATTTTTCTTGGGATTTTGATTTTCCTATTCTAATTTTTTTCTTACTGCTCATGTATCAGTTTGTCGTACTATGGTGAGTTGTGTGTTGCTGGAAGGCACTCAAAATACGGCCGGCGAAGAGCTGCCTCCTCAAAATAATGTCGACCTTAAAGACATGGATGCAGTAAAGCTTTCAGGACCTTCATTTGCTGATGTCATATGACTCAAAATGAGAAGAAACAGCTGCAAACATCCATTAATAACTGAAATGTAGAATGTAGGAAGTATGAGTCTAGGAAAATTGGATGTTGTCAAAAATGAAATAGAATGCATAAACATCTATATCCTAAGCATTAAAAAAAAAAAATTTTTTTTTTTTTTTTTCCATTAGAGACTGGAAATGGACTGGTAGTGGCCATTTTGAATCAGACAATCATATAGCCTACTATGCTGGAAAGACAAATTGAGGAGGAATGGTGTCATGCTCATTGTCAAAAAGAACATTTCAGGATCTATCCTGAAGTACAACAATGTTAGTAATAGGATAATACTTGCCTACAAGAACGAGCAGTTAATATGACTGTTATTCAAATTTACATACCAACCACTAAGGCCAAAGATGAAGAAATTGAAGGTTTTACCAGCTTCTGCAGTCTGAAATTGATCAAACATGGAATCACGATGCATTGATAATTACTGGCAATTGGAATGTGAAAGTTGGAAACAAAGAAGAAGGATGAGTAGTTGGAAAATATGGCCTTGGTGATAGAAATGACATCAGAGATCTCATGATAGAATTTTGCAAGACCAACAGCTTCTTCACCGCAGGTACTTTTTTTCAACAACATACAGCGACTATAAATGTGAACCTCACTGGATAGAAAACACAGGAATCAAATGGACTACAACTGTGGAAAGAGACAATGGAAAAGCTCAACATCATCAGTCAAAACAAGGCCAGAGGCCAACTACAGAACAGACCATCAGTTGCTCATATGCAAGTATGAATTGAAACTAAGAAAATTAAAACAAGTCCATGAGAATCAAAACGTGACCTTGACTATGTCCCACCTGAATTTGGAGACCATCTCAAGAATAGACTTGACACATTGAACACTAATGACTGAAGACCGGACGAGTTGTGAGATGACATCAAGGACATCATACATGAAGAAAGCAAAAAGGCTATTAAAAAGACAGGAAAGAAAGGGCCAAAATGAATGTCAAAAGACTCTGAAACTTGCTCTTGAACATACAGTAGCTAAAGTGAATGGAAGAAATGATGAAGTAAAAGAGCTGAAGAGAAGATTTTAAAGGGTGGCTTGAGAAGACAAAGTAAAGTAACGACATGTGCAAAGACTTGGAGTTAGAAAACCAAAAGGGAAGAACATGCTCGGCATTTCTCAAGCTAAAAGAACTGAAGAAAAAATTCAAGGCTTGATTTGAAATACTGAAGGATTCTATGGGCAAATATTAAAGGACACAGGAAGCATCAAAAGAAGATGGAAGGGATACACAGAGTCACTGAACCAAAAAGAATTGGTGGATGTTCAACTATTTCAGGAGAAAGCATGTGATCAAGAACCGATAGCACTGAAGGAAGAAAGAAGTCCAAGCTGCGCTGAAGGCATTGATGAAAAACAAGGCTCCAGGAATTGACAGAACACCGATTGAGATGTTTCGACAAACCGATTCAGTGCCTGCGGTGCTCACTGTTTATGTCAAGGAATTTGAAGGTCAGCTACCTGGCCAATAAGAGACTGGAAGAGGTTCATATCTATGCCCATTCCAAAGAAGGTTATCTAACAGAATGCAGAAATTACTGAACAATATCATTAATATCACATGCAAGTAAAATTTTGCTGAAGATCATTCAAATGTGGTTGCAGAAGTATATCAACAGGGAACTGCCAGAAATTCAAGCCATATTTGGAAGAGGACATGGAATGAGGGATACCATTGCCGATGTCAGATGGATCTTGGGTGAAAGCAAAGGATACCAGAAAATGTTTACCTGTGTTTTCTTGACTATGCAAAGGCATTGGACTGTGTAGATCATAACAAATTATGGATTAACATTGCCAATAATGAGAATTCCAGAACACTTAATTGTGCTCATACAGAACCTGACCACAGATCAAGAGACAGTTGTTCAAACAGAACGAGGGGATGATGTATGGCTTAAAATCAGGAAAGACGTGTGTCAGGGTGGGTATTCTTTCACCATACTTTTTCAATCCGTATACTGAGCAAATAATCTGAGAAACTGTACTATATGAAGAATGCTACATCAAGATTGAAGGTAGACTCGTTAATAACCTGCAATGTGCAGATGATACAACTTTGCTTGCTGAAAGCGAAGAGCACTTGAAGTACTTACTGATGAAGATCAAAGACTATAGCCTTTAGTATGAATTATATTATACCTCAACAAAAAGAAAACAAAAATCCTCACAACTGGACCAATAAGCAACATCATGATAAATGGAAAAAAGATTGAAGTTGTCAAGGATTTAATTTTACTTGAATCCACAATCAACGTCCACGGAAGCAGCAGTCAAGAAATCAAATGACTTATCGCATTGGGCAGATCGGTGTTGAAAAGCAAAGACGTCACTTTGAGGACTATGGTGCTCCTGACCTAAGCCATGATATTTTCAATTGCCTCATATACCTGCAAAATGTGGATAATGAATAAGGAAGATTGGAGGGTTGATGCATTTGAATTATGGTGTTGGTGAAGAATATTGAATATACCATGAACTGCCAGAAGAATGAATGTCTTGGAGGAAGTGCAGCTAGAATACTCCTTAGAAGACAGAGTGCTTCTTGGAAGTGAGGATGGCAAGACTTCATTTCACATACTTTGGACACATTATCAGGAGAGACCAGTCCCTGGAGAAGGACATCATGCTTGGTAGAGTAGAGTGTCAGTGAAAAAGAGGAAGGCCATCAAGGTGTTGGATTGAAACGGTGGCCCCAACAATTGGCTCAAACACAGCAATGATTGTGAAGATTGTGCAGGACTGGGCAGTGTTTTGTTCTGTTGTACACAGGGTTGCTATGAGTCAGATCCAACTAGAGAGCACCTAACAACAAATGACAACACACACACACACACACACACACATATGTAAATACATATACAGTCCATAAATCCTTATTGAATGAACAGATAAATAAATGAATAGTGAATGGGTAAATGAAATGATCACTGAGAAAAAATTAATGCAGAAATCATGAACACTATGCAAATGAGAAAGAAATGCATTTTATGAATGGTGCTAGAAAGTCACATAGTTGAGCTGTGAAGCATTATAAAACACTTCCCAGTATTAAAACACAAGATTGAACAATGGAAATAGCTATTTCTTGTGATTGCTTGTAATGTCTCATTATAATTTCAAATAATTCTAATTCATTTTATTTCAATTTGTGTGTGCATGTGTATGCGTGTGTTTCTGTTCATTTTTAAACATGATTCAACTACATTTGGCTAGTGTTTATATGCTGGATACCAGAAAAGACTGCTAGGAAATTACTCAATGACTTGTTAGATACCTGGGTGATTCAAAGATTCATTGTCACTGTAAATGATGAGCCGTTCTTTTCTTTCTTCTCCTACTTGTTAGGCTGGTTTTCTGCTCTTTCTCTCTCTCTCTTTTTTTTGGTAGCCAAGAGTGGGAATTCTGAACCGGTTTTAGAGCATTCAATTCTCTTTGGAGAATTAGCCAGCATCTTTGACTTCCAAGAACTCTGAAAGTAAAACTATTTGACAGAATGTAAATTTAACCCTACTTTGATAGCTTCCACTGTGTGGATTTCTCATAAACAGAAATTACATTCGATATTACTTTGGCTTAGAAAACCCTTGTTTTGTGAAATTGGAGGAACATAAGCAATGAAAGTTGGAGAATAAGTGACATTTTTAGTTTACTTAAACTGGCAGGCATGCATTACTCTTTATTTTTAAAAATATTTGAGATACTCTTTTAAATATATCTAAGAAAAGTTGTCTATCCTTTTAAAAAGAAGTTAATTAAAAAAAATCAAGTCATATTTATTGAGCATCTACTATATGCCTATATGTCAGGCACTATTCTAGGACCCGGGGATATAGCTTATATAATATTTTATGCATCATTCTGACATTCATTGTTAATTAATTTTATTCTGATTTATTGTCCTAATTAAATATACAAATGAAGAGTAGCAAGAAACAAGAACAAATATAAATAATGAATATATGTTGGAATAAACCAACCAAGTTCTGACTCATAGTGACCCCATAGGACAGAGTGGAACTGCCCCGTAGGGTTTCCAAGGCTGTGATCTTTATGGAAGCAGGCTGCCACATCTTTCCCCATGGAGCAGCTGGTGGGTTCAAACTGCCAACTTTTCAGTTAGCAACTGAGTGCTTAACCACTGTGCCTCCAGAGCTCCTGTTTATTGGAATAGCATGTGAAAATTCATAAATATTTTGTTTATATTTTCCCCAGATTTATGCTTTTGCGGTGTTAGTACTAAGCATTTTGTTTTTCATAATTCCAGGAAAATGTGTCTAAAATAAATTTGTACTCTGAATTTTATATTCTAAATTTAATTTTTTTTCAAGTGATAGCTAAAGAATATAAGGTTTCCCTTAGGTTATTACTATGAATTTTGTTAATTTTAAAACTACTTTTGTCAAGTGATTTTTTTCTTCTTCACTGTTCCGAGTATTCATAGAAGAGACTTTCTTATTCATTCAACATCCAACAAATATTTATTGATTGCTTTTTATGTGCTGACTGTTAGAGTTACGGTAATAAAAAGATAAAGCATGTAATCAAATTGGAGCTGTAATTCTAAAAGTTATGAAAACACTGGTGACCTCAAGAAGACTGGTAAGCAACATATTGCTCAAGTTCAAGTGTGAAACATTAAAAGTTTTATATGATTGAGTTTATTATCTTCTTATAAGTTACAGAATCAAATGTTGTGTTGTGTTTAGAGTCATTGTTATTTCAGATGTTATTCTAGGGCTATCTCTGGATAGCTTCGAGTTTTCAATAGCCCTTGCATCAGAAGATGTGTGTAGGAAAATCTGAAACATAGAGCCTATGTGATATTTTTGAAAGGAATTATTTCTACCCTGATTCAAGGATATATATATATATATATATATGCATATATATACATACATGTATATATATGTACATATATATGTGTGTGTGTGTGTATATGGAAACCCTGGTGGCATAGTGATTAAGAGCTACAGCTGCCAACCAAAAGGTGAGCAGTTTGAATCCACCAGGTGCCCCTTGGAAACCCTATGCAGCAGTTCTGTTCTGTCCTATATGTTCACTATGAGTTGGAATCAACTTGATGGCAATGGATATATATATATATATATATATATATATATATATACTTTTTAAAATTGACTTTATGATTTCTTGGCTCCAATGTCAACACAGTGGAAACTCAACCTTGTCCAACACTAAGGCATTTCTAATAGAGTTAGTATTTGCTTTTCTTGAAATTTGCACTGAAGAATGACAAACAAGGCTAAATCAATCACTAAATATTTACACAGTGCTTACAATGTGAGAGACACCGTGCTAGGTACTGTGAGTGATAAAATGGACAATGAGGCGGTCCTTGACTTAAGCATTTTAAAATCTAGTTCAGCAAGCTATGACATCTGGCGTGCCACATTCAGAGGAGGCATTCCAGATAGACTTAATCAAGGAGATGAGCTAAGTTGTCCTAAAAGTATAGGTATTCCTCACATTTTAGTTTCACTGAGGAAATGGAATATGTTGCATGTCTTTCTGCCTCTATGTTGAACAGAACAGTGATTTGCACACAATAGAAACTCAAGAAATATTTCCTGATTGAGCCACATAGGTAAAATAGTAAAAGATAGCATTCCAGGAAAAAATGTGAACAAATTATTACAACAAAAATTTTAATAATAACTATAATTTCAGCTAATATTTATTATTTGTTCTATGTTAAATGCTTTATATGTATTAAGTCATTTAATTTCACAACAACTCTATTGAAAAAGTTGTTCACATTATACCTATGTTGCACAAAAGAAGAAACTGAGGTATACAAAAGTTAAAAAACTTGTCCAGGTTCATGCAGATAGTTAGTGATTGAGCCAGGAAGTGGTTAGTGGTTAATCCTACAGAGTCTGGCTTCTATACATTTTACCACCACAATACTGTCTCTCAAAACACTGTGAGTAATATAAAGATGATAGGACATCTTCATTGCCTTCAAAGAGCTTAAAATCTAATTAGGAAAGATTTTATAATTCTGCACCATTTAAATAGCTAAATAGTAACACCCATTTAAAAAAACATTGCTGTTGAGTTGATTCCGACTTATAGTGACCCTATAGGACAGAGAAGAACTGCCCCATAGAGTTTCCAAGGAGTGCCTGGTTAGCAGCCGTAGCTCTTAACCACTATAACACCAGGGTTTCCAAATAGTAATAGTAATAATAAATACATTAAAATTAAAGCTGTTGCACCTATTCTTGAAATGAGGAGCCAGCACATAAATGATTTAATTAAGGGACAGGAGAGAGTTCTGAAACCACAGTACTGAAAAGACTTCCTGGAAGAGGAAGAATTTAGATTAGTCCTGGGAAGATGAGTAAGATTAGAATAATAGGGAGGAAAACTGTGGTGCACATCCCAGAGACAAAAACATCTTTTGAGCCAAAGTAGTGTGACTGTCAGGAACTAAAGACTGCTCTGGGAATAATTTATTGACCACATTGTCCGAATGATGACTCCCTATTTAAGAGTAGTGGATGAAACAGAAAAGACTGTTTGAACATAAGGTGGAGGTACCTGAATGGCAGGCTGAAGATTTTTGCCTTTCTTGATCTAGCAGTTCTAATGGCACTTGAATTTTTGGCAAAACAGGAAACTCCTGAGCCCAGGATTCATTGACCTCCAGGATTCTTTCTAGAGCAAAATCCAAGTAATTGAGGTCTTATCATCTTCACAGGACACTTGCACAAGTTGGTGGTTTTCAAGTCTTCAATATTCCAGAAACTTCATACTTCTCTTTGAGGAAAATATTCCCCTATTCCTTCTGGCTCTCCTCAAAGGCAAGCCACTCTCTTTTCCACGGCAGTTAATATGTTCTTTTCCAAAGGTTAGGCATTTTCAAAAGAGAAGGAAGACTCTTTCCATTCTGATGCCAACAGCCAAGGGATTGCAAAGATAGGCTACCTGCTTGGAAAAGGAGAGTAGGTGAGTGCAAGGATGTGAAAAAGAGAAACATAATGTTAGAATAAACAGAAACTGACCCCTCACAGATTTATTTACCTACACATTTTATTGAAAGTGATTTGGTGGTAGATTGTCACATAGAAAATGATAAAGTTAGATCAAATATTTTAAAGTATCCCTGAGAGTCTTTTCTATTGGTCCCAAGTTGTTCTCACAGGGTTCACATTGTTTTAAGGTTTATCTCTGTTGCAGTTAATTTTTTAAAATCTTGTGCCTGCTCTTGGAAGACAATATTATGCTAAATATAGCGCAGGGCTCCACAGCTTATAAACTCAGCTACATGGCACAAATCTGAAGTCGTCCTCCAAAGAAATATGGCAACAAAAGTGCATTGCCTGCTTTAGTCCTACCTGCCATTTCCCTCATGGAATTTCACTGAAGTGGCTGGACATCTGCCTCCCCCATCCTGGCTGGAGTTAATGTGATTTTTCTATAAAAAGAAGAGGAGGACAAAAGGAAAAGCAAAATGTGCTCCACAATAAAAAATGTGATTCTCAGCCACTGAGATAAAATTACCTTGACAGTGGGGGAGTTATTTTCTAACTTCATAGAACACTGTTTGATGTTCAAACTAGGCAGTGCGGTAATGAAACTCATAACTTGGGGTACAAATCAGGGTCAAATTTAGAAAAGGGCTTTGAGAAGTTGCTTAGCAGGGTAGTTTTAGGGGTTAACATATGAATTAGAGGCTACATTATGCCTTGTCCGTCTGTCCTGTGTTTGCAGGATAGAGATAATTCGGCCTATTCCCCATGAGAGCACATACAAAGAAATTTAAATTCTGTCATAATTATTCTTGTCAAATAATGTGACATTTTAATGTCTAGAAAATGTGTAAATCTTGTCTAGTTTCTGCTTCTTTTCCCTCTTCTTGTTGATTTCTACATCTCTTCTTATTTATCTCTCTTGTGCATCACACATATTTTTATGAACTTGATTTTGCAGGTGAAAGGCCACGACTAACTGTTTGCATGCCTTATCTCTGCCCTAGAAAGTGTAGACTCACAAATGAGATAGCTGCACCTACTGTACTTAAAACAGAAACATCACTTTGATCGCTTCCTTAATGTGCTAGGTTCAGATTAATTTGTGTGCAAGAGGGGTGAAAGGTGGTGGGATACTATTTTAACTAACTGCTGAGGGCAGTATTTATTCCTGGGGCAGATTTTTAATGGGAAATTAGGAATATGAAAACCTGTCAAATGTATTGCTCAAAGAGTCTGACAACACAGAATATGTTTACAGATAAAAGGTGAGGAAGCTCAAACTTCTTAGTGTAATATAAATTGTATTAAAAAAAGTAAAGCATGTAAAAAACAGAAGCAGAAAGCTAGCTATATTTTGTTGTGATGGCATGGAACCCTGCCACAAAACCATAGAACTATTTCAGCGTTTCATTCATTGGATATAAAGTGTGACATCATGAATATTAAAACAACACACTTTGAGAAAAATTCTCAAGGCATTTATAATTAATGTGATAATGTTTTGTTAAGAGCTAGGTATTTCAGGAAATGTAGATTCCAGTGTGGTGACAAGGTGGAAATTCAGAAAGAAAATACACAAGGATAATATTCTCCATGCTTCAAAGGGTGATTTTTTTGTACCTTTCCAATTAGACTCTAAATTTTATTATGTTCAACTTAGAAATAGCTTGAAAATCCTTCTTCTGTCTTTGATAAGGCCCACATCTTTCCTTTCTTGGCTCACTACAGCCTTGCCCTAAAACAGTGATTCTCAATCTTTCTTTCTGCCCCCAAACACTGGTGGAAACTGACATACTTCTGTCAGTTTCGGTGGCTTCCTATGGCAATGTTTCTCATGGTGGAAGGATAGAAGGTATAGAAGTGTATGACTGCCTCTGGGGTAACATGTATTTTAAAGAAACTTCTAAGATGATTTTGCTATGTCCCCAACGTTCTAACTCATGCCTAAGAATCACCAGTGTTAAATTATCTAGCCCTTGGTAATATGGCTTGTTGCTATTGTTAACTGTCATCAGGTCAACCCCAACTTGTGGCGACCCCATGCATAGCAGAATCAAACACTGACCAGTCCTGCACCATTCTCATGACCAGTTGCAGATCTGACCATTGTGATTCATAGGGTTTTTATTGGGTAATTTTTGGAAGTAGATCGCCAAGCTTTTCTTCCTAATCTGTCTTGTTCTGGAAGCTCCACTGAAACCTGTTCAGCACCACAGCAATGCGCAAGCCCTACCGATGGATGGGTGGTGGCTGCATACAAAATGCATTGATCGGGAATCGAACCTAGATCTCCTGCATGGAAGGTGAGATTTCCACCACTGAACCAACCACCAATGCCTCATGTAATATGGCTATAACTCACTTTATTAGTTTTATGTCCTGCAGTTATGGACCTCACTTACATTTTCTGAATGTCACCTATTTGTATATTATCTCCCCCAGCCCCCAGGAGCAGATAATCCAATAGGCAAGGTAAACACGGTACTTACTTTGTTTACAATGTCATCTGTAGTGAAAAATTTCACATTTTTTCATTACATCAAAGACTCCACTTCCAAGTAGGGCTGTCATCTGTCTCTTTCCCAACCCCACAGCACCTTCCTAAAGAACCAAAGCTTCTTTTCAAATTTACAACCTCTGACAGTAGCGATGACCCAGTAAGCAAGGTAAGTATAGGCTTACTTGTGCTTACTTACTAATCTGCAGTGAACAATTTCACTGCAGATGATCTGGTAAGCAAGGTAAGCACCATGCTTCTCTTGCCTCTTGGATAATCTGCCCCTGATCTACCCGGTCTGGACTATGAAACCCTAACTCACCTCATTCTTCCCTTCCCCAACGAACGTGTGTTTCAAATTCCGAGGTCAAAATTTCTCTTCAGTGAAGACTTCTCTATCAGCCCCAAAAGTCTTAGTTGTTTTTATCCAAGATATTCCTACAGCAACATGATAACGACTCTGAGAATGCATTTATGGTGTGGTATTGTGATCGTCTGTTTAAATAGCTGTCTTCCAACCCACAATGAAACCATGGGCAAAGATACATATTCGTCTTCGTAAATCCTATCTTAAACACGATGCCAACCACATTGTAAATGAAGAATAAATGATTGTGTATACGCGCATTTTTCACTGAGAAACTATATAAAGCCAACTTTTGGCTTTGTTGATTTTCTTTATTGTATCTCTGTTTCTGCTCTTATTTTAATTATTTTCTTCCTTCTACTTTCTTTGTTAGTTTATTGTTATTATTCTTACTTCTTGAAGTAGAAGCTCAACTTATTAATTTTAGACCATTGTTCTTTTCTAATACATACATATGTTGTTATTGTTAGGTGCCGTCGAGTCGGCTCTGACTCATAGCGACCCTATGCATAACAGAACGAAACACTGCCTGGTCCTGAGCAATCCTTACAATCGTTGTTATGCTTGAGCTCATTGTTGCAGCCACTGTGTCAATCCACCTCCTTGAGGGTCTTCCTCTTTTCCGCTGACCCTGTTCTCTGCCAAGCATGATGTCCTTCTCCAGAGATGGATCCCTCCTGACAACATGTTCAAAGTATGTAAGACGCAGTCTCGCCATCCTTGCTTCTAAGGAGCATTCTGGTTGTACTTCTTCTAAGACAGATTTGTTCGTTCTTTTGGCAGTCCATGGTATATTCAATATTCTTTGCCAACACCATGATTCAAAGGTGATAATTCTTCTTTGGTCTTCCTTATTCATTGTCCAGCTTTCACATGCATATGATGTGATTGAAAATACCATGGGTTGGGTCAGGTGCACCTTAGTCTTCAAGGTGACACCTTTCCTTTTCAACACTTTAAGGAGGTCCTTTGCAGCAGATTTACCCAATGCAATGCGTCTTTTGATCTCGTGACTGCTGCTTCCATGGCCGTTGACTGTGGATCCAAGTAAAATGAAATCCTTGACAACTTCAATCTTTTCTCCGTTTATCATAATGTTGCTCATTGGTCCAGTTGTGAGGATTTTTGTCTTCTTTATGTTGAGGTGCAATCCATACTGAAGGCTGTGGTCTTTGATCTTCATTAGTAAGTGCTTCAAGTCCTCTTCACTTTCAGCAAGCAAGGTTGTGTCATCTGCATAGCGCAGGTTGTTAATGAGTCTTCCTCCAATCCTGATGCCCCGTTCTTCTTCATATAGTCCAGCTTCTCGGATTATTTGCTCAGCATACAGATGGAATAGGTATGGTGAAAGAATACTACCTTGATGCACACCTTTCCTGACTTTAAACCAATACGTAGATATAAAACTATAACATTCTCACTAAGCCTGCTTTAGCTGCAGCCAATAAATTTTTTTTTTTAAATAATATTTTATTTTTTTTTTGTGAAACTTTACACAGCAGGTTAGGTTCTCATTTGACAATTTTCACACAAATTGATCAATGACATTAGTTACATTTTCCACATTGTGTCAACATTCCTTTGTGTTCCGGTTATTCTATTTCCAGTACTCTAGTCTCCCTGCCCCCTTATCTTCTTTCTTGGTTTTGGATTAAATGTTGACCTTTTGGACTCCTACAGATGTTTTTTTAGTAAAGCGTCTATTTAAAGGGTAATATTATTTTATTTTGTGTGTCACTCTGTTTTTCTGTGAAAAGGTGACTTCAGGGGATAGCTTTGGTTAAAGGTTTAAAGAGCGTATCAGGGAGATAGTTTCAGGGAGTCCTCTAGTCTCAGGTGGTCTAGTTAGTCTGCCTTTTTAAAGAATTTGACTTTTGATTTGCATTTTTATCCCATTCTAACCGGGATCATCTATTGTGTCCCTGTCAAACTGGCCAGTGGTTATAGTCTGGTACCATCTAGTTCTTCTGGTCTCAGGGTAGTTAAAGTCGTGCAGCCACTAAGTTTTGACATGTATTTTTATTATAGTCTAGCTCAATTTTTTTTTTCTATCTCAAAATAGTTTCTAATTACCCTCGTGATTTCATCTTTGATGCAAGGATTATTTAGAAATGTGCTGCTTAATTTCTAAATATTTATAGGTTTTTCTTTCTAGTTGTCTGTTTTTCACTTCTGACTTTATACTACAATGATCAGAATATGATTTAAATCCTTAGAAATTTTTTGAGACTTGTTTTGAGGACAATACGGTAAATTTTTGTAAATGTGTTATGTACACTGGAAAATAATATACATTTTGAAGTCACTGTATGTAATGTGCTGTATGTTCTAATTTGGCCATTGTGTTTTGCCATTTGTTCAATCTTTTTATTACTATTTATTTTTATCTACTTGTTCTATCAGTGACTGAGAGAATTGTGTTAAAATCTTGTAGTGTTTTATGTACATCAATTAAATCAATTTGGTGTATTGTATTTTTCAAGTGTTTTACACATTATTTTATCTGCTTATACACTGAATTATTGAGAAAGGTATGTTAAAATATCGGAGTATAATTTTGGATATAGATATCTCTTTTATTTCTGTTAACTTTTGCTTTATGTATTTTGAAGCTATATTATTAAATGCATATAAATTTAATTTTATATCTTCTTATTGAATTGATACTTTAATATCTATGAAATGCTTCTCTATCTCTTTTTATACTTCTTGCCTTAAATTCAATTTTTCTGATATTAATACAGCAATAACATCTTTCTTATGCTAAAAGTTTTCATGTAATAGATTTTTCCATTCTTTTATTTTCAACTTACTTTTGCTTTTAAAATCCAATCTGATAACCTTTGTGTTTTAGTAAGAATGTTTAGTCAATTTACATGTAACACGATTATGACCTATTTAGGTTTAAGTTTACCACCTTGCGTTTTGGTTTTATTGCCCTATCTACTCTTTGTTCCTTCATCTCTTCCCCCCCTGCTTTTTGTTATATTAGTTATATATTTCAACTTTTCCAATTTATCTTTTTTTATTTCCTTTTTTTGTTATAAGTTTTTGGATCATTGTTTTATGGTTACTGTAGAAATTACTTCTCTAACTTATTACAAAAAAACAACAAAAAAACCAAACCCATTGCTGTCGAGTCGATTCTGACTAATAGCGACCCTCTAGGACAGAGTAGAACTGCCCCACAGGGCTTCCTAGCAGCAGCTGGTGGATTTGAACTGCCAACCTTTTGGTTAGCAGCTTTAGCTCTTAACCACTGTGCCACCAGGGCCTACTTTAAATAAGTATTTTTATAACATCCTGAACAATGTAAGATGTTTTTACCGTTTGAACTACATTTAACATTCTCTCATTTTTTATTTGTTGTTGTTGCTATATTTGTCATACCTTTAATTCCAATGTAAACAAATCCCACAAAATATTATCATTGTCACTCTAAATGGTCAACAGTCTCTTATACTCAACCATATATTTGTCCTTTCCAGAGCTGTTTATTCCTTTTTGCACTTCCATTTTTCTATCTTGGAGGGTAACTTCTATGAAAGATAAAAAGGGAGGAAGCAGGATTGTCAGATCATGATGCAGATGTGACATTTGTGAAAAGGAAGGGGGAAAGGAAGAAGGATTAGGCAGAGAACATAATATGGTACAGATGTCACAAAGCCTCAGCTAACCCTTTCAGGAGCTTAGAATCAGATATTAGCCATTTGAGGAGTCCCAAATTAGTTATAAATGGCCAGATCATAGTATTCCTGCTCTGCTTAGTCATTGGCATGATGCTACCTGGGGAGACAATGTCTTTGGCTTTAAAGTTGAAGTATATCGCTAAAGCACTACAAGGGAAGCTGTCAGCTAACTGCACTCAATAAATTCAACTGAAAGTTCTTTCTTGAAGGGAGATCAGAAATATACAGCTCCATGACTACTGCAATGCACCTATTACATTGCATGGATACAGTTTTAATGCACATTCAGGGAGTAGCTCCTTTCAAGTTCCAAAAGGCCTCTGTTCTTGGGTGGGAGCTTAGAAAAGGAGGTTAGCAGGATAAATTACAGCTGCCACTGCTATAGTTAGCCTTGGGGCCACAGCTGGTACTTATTGTCTCTCTTTTCCACTGTAATATAAATTTCCCTCACCCTCAGCTACAATTTATGCTGGTCTCCATAGCTGTGGTATGACCTAGAGGTGTCTGACTTCTTGGTAACAATGGAATTGTTGTACTTGTTCATCATACACACAATCAGGCAAAGAAGTATCAAGAACCATCCAAGTAGGTCACTTGTATTCTACAAATATTCCTCTCTGGCCCTGTTGTGTAAGAATAGACATATCTCCTCTTGCTGATAAGGTCAATTGCCCCGTCAAGATGATGACTCTTATTCTTGGCTGTTGTTCTCTGTACTCGAGGATTCCAAAGTGCTCAGGTGGCAGTCAGAGTACGTAGGACATGAGGACCTTGTTGAATCCCCTTGCTGGAATTTGCCCCTTTGGGGGTGAGGGCTTCTTACACTACTGAATTATATAAGCCAAATTTTGGCTTTTTTGATTATCTGTTTCTGCTCTTATTTTATTTTCTTCCTTCTGCTTTCATTGAGTTTAGTTTACTGTTATTTTTCTTACTTCTTGAAGCAGAAGCTCAACTTATTAATCGCAGACAATTATTCTTTTTTTAATACACACATATAAAAATATAAAACTTTATCTGAGACCAGAGTTGTGGGAATGCAAAGCACAAAGCCTTTCAGTGGGCCATTGGGAGTAGTGTTAGGTAGAGCCACTTCTACTTCCACCCTTCCATTGACAAGCACATGCGTGCTTCCCACTGGGGACACAGTGTCATATAGGTCTCTGATTCAGGGTGAATACTGCATTGGAGGGATGGCACCCAATCGTCATGGAGTATTTGCCTCTGAGCTGGTGCTTCAGCAGTGCTTCCAGCAGGCCATTCCAATGGTCTAAGGCTAGCTGATTCTGGGTAATACATCACGTGATATGACTAGTGGATCCATGGTTTGGGCCCACTTCCACATCTTCTTCACTGTGTGCTATGCTATCTTGTGTGGGATTCTATGTCTGTGAGTTAGTCACTCTATAAGGCCCCAGGTAGTAGTTCTTGCTGAAGTTCTACAAGCAAAATTCAAACTCATTCCCAGGGAAAAAAAAAAAAATGTCACTTGCTGTTTTCAAACAGAGAAACCCAATGCAGAGAACTTGTCACCAGGTGTCCAGTTGGCTTCCTTGAGTAATAGTGCCAAATTGGAGACTTAGTGTTAGTCTTGTCACTGGCTAATTGATCAGTCAGAGGCAGCAGTAGCTAGATTAGCCTTTGTAAGTGGGAATGAATGTTGCTGACCTCACGCACAGTCTAAATCTCTGCAATTGTGGCCACTCCCCTTGAGTTCTGAAATGTCTAATGGCAAAGGTTGACCTTATGTCTAATGGCTGAATTATTTTGTCTGCTTAGTTTTTCAGTGCTTCTTTCATGGTGTGTGCTTTCTGGTGGGTATTAGAGTGTGTTATAAAGACCTTCATACTTCACATCCACTCTCATATATCCTTGTACATGCCTTTAATCCTGACTGCCTTGTCTCTGATCTCCCAATCTATTTCCTTTAATGTCTTGACCAGTTATCCTAACCATTCACCACTGCCCATGAATTTGTTATATGTTCCCAACTTGGAGCAGTGTTCCTTTGAGAAAAGATATATAGACATAAGCAATACGAGTAGCTCTACCTATTGGGAAGAATTTCCCTCACCAATATTTTTCAAGGCCACCCTTCAATGTGACTATAATGCAGGCATCATCATTTTCAGCTTGCATCCACATACCAAGCAAATCCATCTGTAAATCAAGCATCAGCATTTTCTCCTCCCTTTAGCTGGCCTTACAGGATCATCCACGTGGCTTTAGGTGTGAACTGAAGGAGGAGTACTGATGTAATCATCATAAGAGACATGTGATTCTGGGAAAGCTAGTTATGCAGCCTACTCATCCCCTCTGGCCTGCTTTGAATAAACGATTTCAATTTATGATGAATTGCTATTGGGCCCACCTGACTTTATGACTTGATAGGTGGAACAGAACCCAGATCATAGGCAGTTGCAGACTCATGGTTCAGCCATGGGCCCAGTAGCATATCAGGAGTTGCTTTTCAAAGGGTATATAGTTTTTTTGTTTGTTTGTTTTCCTTTTTGTTTTGTTTAGCTGCAGAAGGCATGGGCTGCTCCAGGGGCAGGAATTGTGATTTTCCATTTGTGGCTTGTTAAAATCCATATTGCATCTTTTTACCTTTATTGAGCCTCCAGCATCATAGAATCTTCTGGACTTTAAATCCCAAGCTACAGAGTTGCTTGTACTGCAGTCTGAACTTGCTGCAGAGCCTATTTCTGTTCCAGGCCCCATTCAAAAGTATCAGTTTCCCATGTCACTTACTATCTGGGCCAGAAAAGTATTCTTAAGTGTGGAATGTGTTGCCTCCAAACCCACAGAGGCTGATGTGGTGGTTACTCTAACCACCAAGTATGTCAGACCAAATTATACGTTGCGGGTCCAGGGAAATGACCAAAAATTGGTTTTGTGGACTCAGTGTTCACACAGTAAGCCAGATTTTGACCAGAGCTCCATTTATTTTCTAGTCTCTACATGACCCCACTCTAACTTTGATGCTTTGGGTCTCTGAATATGTATATCACCTTAGAATCTGTGTCCAAAAGGTCAGTAGAAATATTGGATATTCCCCCTTGTAAAGTGTACAGTTACCCAAATAAATGACATAGATCCATTTGGGGAATGACTAGGGAAATTATTGCAATATATACTTGCCAAGGTGTTTCAGGATCCTTCCATCCTGGGACCTAATTATCTCTTTAGTTAACGTATTTTGGATCTGAAATCTGGATCAGGTACAGGAATTGGACAAGTGTTCACGCTTTTTTTTTTTTTTTTTAAATGAGGTGACCACCTCAGCCTCCTGTTCATCCATACTTGTTTTCTTTTGATTATGTATATTAAGCAGTACTTTTTTTTTGAGTTTTTTAAAATAATTTTTATTGTGCTTTAAGTGAAAGTTTACAAATCAAGTCAGTCTCCCACATATAAACTTATATAACACCTTACTACCTACTCCCATTTACTCTCCCCCTAATGAGTCAGCCTGCTCCCACCTTCCAGTCTCTCCTTTAGTGACCATTTTGCCAGTTTCTACCCCCCTCTACCCTCTCATCTCCCCTCCAGACAGGAGATGCCAACACAGTCTCAAGTGTCCACATGGTACAAGTAGCTCACTCCTCATCAGCATCTCTCTCCAACCCATTGCCCAGTCCAATCCATGTCTGACGAGTTGGCTTCAGGAATGGTTCCTGTCCCAGGCCAACAGAAGATTTGGAGACCATGACCGCTGGGGTCCTTCTAGTCTCAGTCAGACCATTAAGTCTGGTCTTTTTATGAGAATTTGGGGTCTGCATCCCACTGTTCTCCTGCTCCATCAGGGGTTCTCTGTTGTGTTCCCTGTCAGGGAAGTCATTGGTTGTGGCTGGGCACCATCTAGTTCTCCTGGTCTCAGGATGATGTAGTCTCTAGTTCATGTAGCCTTTTCTGTCTCTTGGGCTCATAATTACCTTGTGAGCTTGGTGTTCTTCATTCTCCTTTGATCCAGGTGGTTTGAGATTCACTGATGCATCTTAGATGGCCGTGTGCTAGCGTTTAAGACCCCAGACGCCACAGTTTGAAGTGGGATGCAGAATGTTTTCTTAATAGATTTTATTTTGCCAATTGACTTAGATGTCCCCTGAAGCCATAGTCCCCAAACCCCTGCCCCTGTTAAGCAGTACTTTTATTGGCTGCCCAACCCTGCCTCTAGAGATGTTCTATTTCTTTAATCATCTCCACAACTCTATAAAAGTCATATCCCCTTGCCTGCCAGTCTGACTTTGCCAGTCCTTATGATAATTGAGACTCTCTGGTGGTTATTTGCTGCCACATGTCATCTGTTGCTTCCAAAGCCTTATCATTTCCATGGCTATCAACAAACCAAGCTCTGTGATAGCTTCTCCTATTATCAACTGTGTTCTGGAGAATAGAGCCACCACTGAAATTTCATTGATTCTGGTGTTCCTTTCAACAGTGCATTTCCGATGGCCTTGCTGAATGGCGTATCCTCAGGACCTTCCTGTGAGATGTATTACTCAGGCAGCTCTCCTGACCTCTCATAATATACCACTCCAGCATGCCCACTTCCCTGAGCCTTTTTTTCTCCTTTCTCTGTTATCTTCCATGGTAATTCAAGCATTGCATCTTCGCTTAGCATGGGCCATCATTTTCTTCAAACTTCTAAAAGCCACCTTAGTAGCAAATTTACACAGTCCTCTAGGGTCCTTGCCAATATTAAATCCCGTATCCAGAGTGAATACTCCAAAGTCAATAAACTCTCTCTTATCTAGTTTTATGGCCTCGACCCCTTGATCATGAACCCTCAAAATTTAGTTGCTTGGGTATTCCCCAGGTGCTTGCCCATCCATGATAGCTAATTATTGAAGCTTTTTTGTGGTATAGTTTCTATCCTCACTAATCAGGGTAGTATATCCTTGACTTGTTTTTGACATGACTTGGCCTGAATTTTTTGTTTGGCATCCAGGAGAGGAGATGGATGAAAATCCTGAAGGGGACCCTGTTTCCTTGTGGGAGAAAAGGTCTCTGTAGTGTTTTCCCACATGCAGGAAGTTGTAGTTCTTAAAAAGGAAAGATGAATCATCTGTTCAGAATCTGAGAATTCTGAAGAATTTGTGGAACCCAAATCTTTGGACACATACATCCAGATGACCTATCCCATGTGTAAAGGCAACAGACTTTCTTCGCAAGAGCATTAATCCTGATATAACAGACCTGCCTGGGTTGAGCATCTATCCTCTTTCCCAGTAGCTGCTGTCAGCCAAACCCAAAAACCCAAAACCCAAACCCAGTGCCATCGAGTTGATTCCGACTCATAGCAGCCAGGCATCCTGGAAATGTCCCTTGTGGTTAAATAGCCTGATAGTTGATTATGATGCTCACTCCAGGGGCCTCCTTTTTCTCATGGGATGTAGGCTTGCCTCAGTTTCTGTCCAATGCCTATACACAGTTCCCTTATATATTTTGTCTAGGTTTTCTAGTTGTTTATGGTGGGAATTTAATTGCAAAACTCGCTGCTCTATCATGACTAAAACTGGAAGACTCATAATAAATGGTTGCTGGATAAGTGGATTTGTTGATTGTGAAGGAAATCCTGTATATCCTGACGAATATGCTGATAGACACTGGGAGTCATCTGTGTATAGGTAGTAGTTGAAGAAGCCCTAAAAGTAGTTGAGATTTTTAAGGAAGTTTATACAAAGACCAAAGGGGAAAAATAAGAAACAACAAAATCATGGAATAACAATATTTAAAGGATATGTGGATTAAGATAATTCGGAAAAGACTGAAAAAGAGACAGAAACATAAATATTTTATTTCAGCATACTATATTGTGCTTCAAATTAATTAACAAATACTTATTGAATTTCTCCTATAATTTTAAAATTAACAGTGAAGTGATTGTATGGATTTGTGGGTGAGTAAGGGTTCAATGAGGAAGAATTTCTGGGAAGAGTAAGAGTTTTGAGTTGAAGACTAATTGGATTAAAGCATTAGGAAATGGGCTAGATCTGGAGGATAGGTTTAATTCATTCATCAGCTAAGCATGAGCAGGATTAAGGCTTTGCTGTTGTGATGTACATGAGGAAATCAATCCAAAATACATCAGGATAGGGAAAAAAAAAAAAAACTGTAATGATTTTTGGAGTTTTTATATTGGTGGAGATTTGGGGCAATAATATAATTGAAAGCAGATCAGGATTAAACATGTCTGGAAGCTGTATTTCCCTAGTAAATAAATACACATTTAAAATTTGTATTCTGTGTTATAGATCAATAAAAATAATATTGGGTTGATGATTTCAAGCACATGTTTGCTGATTCTCTTATTTCTATAATTATAATAATTATTTAACTTGGGATAGCTTTGGGAGCTAATGAGGATTTTGTCAGACTTTAGTTCTTTCCAACTCCACCCCAGGCCATCCTGATCTTGCTAATGAAATGCATTAATGTATGGGTAAAAAAGCAGAGTGGAAGATTCTAAATGAAAGAGGAAAGCAGGAAACATTGCCCCATTTGGTCTGAAAGGCAGAAATTCATTTTAAATTGATCTCATTTAGAAGTTGGAGGGAAGGTTATATGTTTAATAGTCCAGCTAACAACGATAAGAATAGCCCATTAAAATACTGGTAATTTCAAACTTAGGGAGATGGGCAAGACAATGTTGCTGTGAGGTCTATGTCGAACTCTATATAAGTCTAGTTGTTAAGGTGAGTGTAAGGTAATGCATATCCGGGTGGATTTACTTTGTAGATAGGAAAAGGCACACACTTGGATGGAGAAGGATCCATGGCCATTTATCTGTCTGTAACATCATAAGTGCTTCATGTTGGAATTGTTCATCGACATAGAATAACAAAACCAAAAACCAGACCAGTCACCGTTGAGTCAATTCCAATTCATGGTGACCCTATGTGTGTCAGAGTAGAACTGTGCTCTGCAGGGTTGTCAATGGCTGATTTTTTGGAAGTAGATTGCCAGGTCTTCTGAGGTGTCTCTGAGTGGATTCGAACTGCCAAACTTGCAGTTAGCAGCTGAGGGCTTTAAAAGCAAGATAAACCATGTTCTTGGCAACAACAGGGGGCTCTGTGGCTTTGCAATAGAATTTCACTCAGTTATTTAAAATTTTCTCTCAAAGAATCATACAATTAGCTCTGTTAACAACTGAGTCCTTCTATCTATCTACCTATTTCTGCATCCTTCCATTCTTCTATTTGGTGTCATTCAACTGCATTCTTCATTAGTAACAATGAAAATACTCAAAAGGCAAATAACGCCACTATTTTCTCTCCACCTTATTGGAATTGTGGGAACTGAGGGTTAGGGTAATGAAACTTGGAAAAATGCCATCCTAGGGTCCCTCTGTGCTACCAATATGCAAATAATTTAATAGTAATGCAGTCAAGAGTTCCCTGAGTAAAGACTCCATTTTCATCACTGTTGGTAAGTGCCAAGAGGGACAGATGAGAATAAGTTATAGCCACATTGTGACATGTAATAAATCTTCCAAAAGAGGTTTACACGTACTCAGCTCTTTGGCTTTTATCCTGTGTATGACACTTCTGTTTGCTTTGCATCTAAGCAACAAAAAGTAATCAGCCTCTAGGAACTTAATTATTGGTTGCATGGATAACCCTTAGGGTGTGTGTGTCCAGTCACTTGGGCCTCCTTCTACATCTCTCGTCATATAAAGCAATATGCTTCCCTGAGTGCCTGCATCTCTGGAAAGTGTGGTGGTTCATTTCTCCTCCAAGGTGAAGACAAAGGACTGCTGAAACAACAAAATACAATGAAATGGCCCTTCCTTGGGAAAATGAACCACTAATAGTTCTTGATGACTGAAACAAAGGAAGAGTCCTAGGGCTGGAAATCACTCAAGAACAGAGCCTTGATAACAGTCTGAAGCTGAGAGGCAGGGAGTGTGAAGAATTCTAGAGAGAAGAGTGAGGAAATACTGTAACAGGCTTGCAAAATCCAACTCAGAAACGCACTAAAAAAAAACTAGTATACTAATAAGGCAAGTTTAAACCAGTCACAATTCCACCTTTTAACCAAACTGTTAACACAACACACTTTCAAAGGGGCACCCCTATGATGTGCTAATGAAGTCACTTTCTTTCCAGCAGGAGTCAATGTGCTTTCTCCTCTTTGTTGAGCTCCCTTTGATCAGGCTGACAATATCTTGTCCAATTCTGCAGGTGGTTAATATGCTTTTCAAATCTCTATGCAGGGAAACTGAGGCACACGGGACCAAATCTAAAGTTCAAAAGCAGCACAATTATTTGAATCTGGGTTGGTTTTCTACCCCAGTTTTTTCCTACTGCTATTTAAATGTGAAATTAGTAAGAGAATATGTAAGAACTATATCTTTTAGGTTTACAAATATCTTGGAGGATAAGAAGAGCTGTGAAAATGTTCTGTAATTGTGAAGCACTGAACAAATGTATAAAGTATTCTATTTCAGTTTTCAAAATTACTTTGTAAGTTGCTTGGACTTTGAAACAACCTGTTTTTTTTTTTTTTTAAATATAAAAAAACAACTGTGGGTAGTAATGTACATATTCTAGAATCACATATTTTGAAGAAACCAAACAATTTAGTTCAATTATTTTCAGTATTGTTTCAAGGTGAAAACAATCTCTTAAAAGGCATTGTTCCACTCAGATAGCTTCATAGAGAGTATGGTCTCTTTTTTAGGCTGGGAGAGTTGTACATACAGTGGTGTTCATTTTATTGTTCTTTAAGCTGTACACATACATGCAATATCTGGTTTTGTACATATTATATATTTCACAGTTAAAGAATGGTCAGAAAGACTTTGTTTAAAAGCTGAAAGCTTAAAATGGATTAAATAGAGGTAATGCATTTAGCATTCTTAAAAGTTTCCGGCAAGATTCTATAAAAAATTCCCATTATTTTATTTGACAAGAGCCCTAATTTCATTAGTATAGATTTCAAAGAAAGAAAAAAAAAAAAGGACCTTAATATAAGGGGGGGGGGGTGTTAACTGTAAATACAGATCACTATCTGTAATTTTTATTATGAGCACCTAGATTTTGGTGGTAAAGGTTTTAAACTCTCTTATTGCTCCTTACGAAGCTTTGTGATTAGCTGACAATGATTCATGTAATATTATTGTATATCTGACTTTGGCAGTTACCCATTACACCATGTTAACATATTTCAATAACTAATCAATTTGGTTTGCAGTACGCTGATTTAATTCAGGTTTCATTACTCGCCTAGTATTTATTTTTTAGGCATGTTGTCCATCTTAGTCTAAGACTGCCCTTTTTGCATTAGCCATTTTAGGATAAAATACTTAATAAGATTTACATTTAAAAAATGAACTAGAGGAACTGGACTCCCTCCAGCCAGAACAAGTAATTATGTCATTTGTATTGCAAAGCAGGAGTGGCTATAAAGCAGTGGTATACTTTTTTAAAGATTGATAACCTTAAGCAGTATTATATTACACATAAAATGGCAGGTCTGACAGAGGAACTAAACGTGGGCAGTGTATAAAATTCTAACAACAGTAGTCAGTTGCAAAGTTTTACTTTGCCTTACAATGAGATATTCCATTAAAAGTAATCGTTTACAGTTTATGTCATTATTTCCTATTATATCTCTGTGCCATATGTTGGTCATTACCTAAAAGGACTGTGTAGATGGCAAGAGT
Organism: Elephas maximus indicus; assembly: GCF_024166365.1. Lineage (NCBI taxonomy): Eukaryota > Metazoa > Chordata > Mammalia > Proboscidea > Elephantidae > Elephas > Elephas maximus. Next base: position 75,291,558 of record NC_064822.1, read on the forward strand.
GCCATGTGTTATATCCGTGAATGCTCTCAAATTCACATCCTAATATTAAGGAGCCCAAGTCCGATTGTGTCTATATGAAGTGTTGTTGTGTGCCATTGAGATGATTTAGACTCACAGTGACCCTATAGGACAGAGTAGAACTGCCCCATAGGGTTTTCAAGGAGTGGCTGGTGGGTTTGAACTGCCAAACTTTTGGTTAGCAGCCGTAGCTCTTAACCACTATGCCAAGTAGCCAAATTAAAAGGAACCTGTTGGTTGCCCTTCTGATGATTTAGGACATACCCAATCCGCCAAAATGAAATGTCTCATTGCTTATGATTTTGAAAGCTGGTACTATTATTTATATTAACAAGTATAATGAGAATACAATTAACTAGTTGCCATGGTGTTGATTTCAACTCATGGCAATCCCATGTGTTGCAAGATAGAACTGTACTCCATAGGGTTTTCAAGACTGTGACCTTTAAGAAGCAGATCACCAGGGTTTTCTTCCCAGGTGACTCTGGGTAGGTTCAAACTGCCAATCTTTCAGTTAGTAGCCCTGTGCTTAACCATTTGTATCACTAAGACTCCTAAGAATAGAATGTTGTTGTTAGGTGCCCTCAAGTCGATTCTGGCTCGTAGTTATCCTATGAACAACAGAATGAAACACTGCCCAGTTCTCTGCCATCCTCATGATTGTTGTTATGCTTGAGCCCATTGTTGAAGTCACTGTGTCAATCCATCTCATTGAAGGTCTTCCTCTTTGTCCCTGGCCCTCTACCATACCAAGCATGATGTCCTCCTCCAGGGCCTGGTCTCTCCTGATAACATGTCCAAAGTATGTGAGATGAAGTCTCTCCATCCTTGCTTGTAAGGGACATTCTGGTTGTACCTCCTCCAAGACAGATTTGTTCCTTATTCTGGCAGTCCATGGTATATTCTATATTCTTCACCAACACCATAATTCAAAAGCATCAATTCTCCTTCCGTCTTTTCTCACCTGTTGTCCAGTTTTTCCATGCACATGAGGCAATTAAAATACCATGGCTTGGGTCAGGCTCACCTTAGTCCTCAGGGTGAAATCTTTGCTTTTTAACACTTTAAAGAGGTCTTTTACAGCAGCTATGTCCAACATACTACCTCATTTGATTTCTTGACTGCTGCTTCCATGGTTGTTGATTCAAGTAAAATTAAATCCTTGACAACTTCAATATTTTCTCTGTTTACCATGATATTGCTTATTGGTCCAGTTGTGAGTATTTTTGTGGCCTTTCTGTTGAGGTGTAATTCATACCGAAGGCTGTAGTCTTAGGTTTTCATCAGTAAGTGCTTCAAGTCCTCTTCATTTTCAGCAAGTAAAATTGTGTCATCTCATATCACAAGTTGTTAATGAGTCTTACTCCACTTTTGATGCTGTGTTCTTCTTCATATAGTCCAGCTTCTCAGACTATTTGCTGGGCATACAGATTGAATAAGTATACAAATGGCTTGAGGGCAGTGTCTGACCTCCAACCCCACAAGGGGAAGGGGAACCAAGATCAACAGCACAAGGCTGGCTCCCTTGAGGTGGAGACCAGACAAGCCTCCTCTCTGCACCATCTTTACTAATCCTGACACAAACCAGCCCTCGCACAGCACTCTCTGCTTCTCTGATCAGTTTGGTAATTCACTGGAATGGCCATACAGAACTCATAGACCATACTCATGATTACGGGGTTTATTAGGGAGGTAAGAGTTACGATTCAGGCTCAGAAACACTCAGGATACAGTTCTTCCATGAGGACAGCCTCTTCCCAACCATGCCTGCAGGTATGCCTCTCCCTGGCCCTAGGTCTGTCTGCAAATGCTCTCAGTTTTCTCTCTCTGTGGGCCAGAAAGCCCACCCTGCTATCTCCTGCTGTCAGGTCCTCCTACCACAACTTCTCACAGCCTTCAGTGTTATAGCTTGCTCTCTCTCTCCCTCTCTTTCTCTTGGTTTCTTGCTTCCAGGAGTTTCTCCGCACACAGATCCCGGGTCCAAAGGATGTGCTTTTCATACCTGGCTGTTCTTCCTTGGTGGTGGTAGGCTCCTCCTCTCTGCTCTGGAATTGGCTTGCTTTTAGGGCAAAACTGATCAGTCCCCTTGGTGGGCCACGGTTACCTTATCACACAGTCCTGCCCAATCACCTGGGTGGGAGTTAAAAGACCATGGCTAGAAAGGCTACACACACAAAATTAATCAATAAACATGGTGAAAGGATACAACCTTAAGCACACCTTTCCCAATTTTAAACCACATAGTATCCCCTTGTTCTGTTTGACTGCCTCTTGGTCTATGTATAGTTTCTATATAAACACAGTTAAGGTTCTGGGATTCCCATTCTTTGAAATGTTATCCTTAGTTTGTTATGATCCACATAGTCGAATGCCTTTGTATAGTCAATAAAAATAGCTAAACATCTTTCTGGTATTCTCTGCTTTCAGCCAAAATCCATCTGACATCAGCAATGATATCCCTTGTTCTACATCCTCTTCTGTATCTGGCTTGAATTTCTGGCAGTTCCTTGTTGATGTATTACTGCAACCATTTTTTAATTATCTTCAACAATATTTTACTCACATGTGATATTAATGATAGTAATTTCTGCATTCTGTTGGATAACATTTCCTTGAAATGGGCACAAATATGGATTTCTTCCAGTCGGGTGACCAGGTAGATGTCTTCCAAATTTCTTGGCACAGGCAATGAGCACTTGTACAAAATATGAATCTAGGAAAATTGGAAGTTGTCAAAAATGAAATGGAATGCTTCAAGATAGATATCATAGGCATTAGTGAGTTGAAATGGAACTGGTATTAGCCATTTTGAATTGGACAAACACATGGTCTACTATGCTGGAAATGACAAATTGAAGAGGAATGACATCGCATTCATCGTCAAAAAGAACATTTCAAGATCTGTGCTGAAATACAATGTTGTCAGTTATAGGGTAATATCTAAATGCCTACAAGGAAAATCAGTTACTATGACTGGTATTCAAATTTATGCACTAACCACTAATACTAAAGATGAAGAAATAGAAGATGTTTATCAACTTCTGCAGTCTGAAATTGATCAAAATATGCAATCATGATTCATTGATAATTACTGGTGATTGGAATGTGAAAGTTGGAAACAAAGAAGGATCAGTAGTTGGAAAAAGCTGCCTTGGTGAAAGAAATGACACAGGAGGTCACACGATAGACTTTTGCAGGACCAACAACCTATTGATTTCAGTACCTTTTTTCTACAACATAAATGAAGACTATACAGCTGGATCTTGCCAGATGGAATACACAGGAATCAAATCAGCTACACCTGTGGAAAAAGACGATGGAGAAGCTCAATATCATCAGTCAGAACAAGGCTACGGGCCGACTACTGAATAGACTGTCAACTGCTCATATCCAAGTTCAAACTGAAGAATACAATAGATAGACTTTACTGAGCATTTACTGTGCTTTCGGAACTGTGTGGCTGCAAAAATGGACCCAAACATACCGGTGAGTGTGAGGATGATGCAGGATGGTACAGGACTGGGGTGATATTTCATTCTATATACATAAGGTCACCATGAGCCGGAGTTAAATGGACAGCAACTAACAACAGCAAAGCATTTTGTTAATTATTTACATGCATTATCTCGTTAATCTTCACAACAACCTTGCAAGTTTGGTATTATTATTACTACTACAGATGAGGAATCTGTGTTTTAAGGAAGTTACATAATGATCTCATAGCAACCCACTATGAAGTGGTAGAACTGGAATTTGAACCCATTTATATGAGTTGGAATTGACTTGATGATAATGGGCTTGGGCTAGTTTAATTTCAGAGCTGGTATTCTTCACCACTGTGGTAAATTTAGGTAATAATCTGAGGCTTACAGGGGTTTAGAGACCAGATTCACACAGCTGACAGGTGGTGGAGGTAGACCTGAAACTCAAGTCTGTCTATTGTTAAGTTCTTCCCCTTTCCATAATGCTGCCCTTTGCTAATTGTAACTGTTAAGTTTGCACCCTAGTCTGGTTGTGGAGGACAGACCATGGGAGTTTGAATTCAGAGAAGATGGAGTCCCAGCTTTACCATTTATTAATGGCATAATCTCAACAAGTCGTTTAACTTGTCTAAGTCTCCATTTTCTCCTCAGTAAAGTGGGGAGGTTGGACTAAATAAAAATTGCATAAAGTTAGAACTGAAATTACATTTTATATTTAATCAAGAACATTCACGTATATTACACAATTTGATCTCTAGGGTACTTACCAGCCCTAATATTTTATCATGTTAAATGATCAAACTATACTATAAGACCTAGTTTTTGATGCTAGCACCCATGAAGTAATAAAGTAAGCTGAACGATTTGATGGGAAAAAAATCACTAGGAAATCTTTCTTTGGCATACTTTGTGCAAGAATAAGCTAAAAACGTTTTTTTAAATATTTTCATCCATGGCTACATTAAAGTGAATGACAAACCATTAGAATTTTCTGGCCCTAAACTGGAATCTTTTCTATTAGTAGAGGTTCCCGCTTACTGGAGGATGGTCTTACGATAGGATGTGCTGAAATGATCAATTACTGACTTTCTTTAGCACAAAAGGATACATACCAGGCTATTCTTAGGCATTGGTCAACTAGATATTTCTTAAGTCTGACAAGATATGGTGTGAACTTTACATTCACAGGGCTCACATCCTCATAAAGGGAAACACAAAAAGAAATGTGAGGCAAACGGGCAAAGCGGTCTCGTAAGAAAATCAGAATTCCACAGAAGCAAGTAGCCAGTGTGAAATGAGCCAAGAATGCTGACAGGGAAATCTTCTACTTTTCCCATGTGCTCAGGAAACCTGTTTAGGGAGTTGTTAAAAACTGAGAGAGGCAATTTAGAGATAGCAATGTCCTTTTAGACTTCAAAGAGAAGAGAATATATTTAGGAAACACTCCGATATAAATAGCCGTTACAATTTTGAAGCTTTTCCTTAAAACGTTCTTTTCAATTTGAGACTCTAATGCTCAGTAATTAAATCCAATCTTTAATTATTCAATATTTCAATCAACAGTCTCCTTGAAACAATAAGCCAATGAAATGAATATTTTGGTTGTGTACTTTACATTATTTATACATAGAAACAAATGCATATATATGCATAATATTTTTTATTATAATGGAAGCTCAGCATTTTTGAGTTAATTATGGAATAAGGTTTAACTCTGAAAGAAAGGCAATGTTTAGTATCATACAGTGGGAAGAAGCTTTAGGAATCTATATATCTTGCAGGTAAGAATACCTACACCCAGAGAAATTTAAGTTACTCACCCACCGGTTACACAGCCAGTGGCAGAGCTGGAACTGGGATTTAGATTCCTTACTTTAAGCATAGTGCTCTTTCTATCACTTAGGCTGCTACTTATTGGTGGTAGTTTACTGGTATAAATTAGTTCAACTAGAAACTGATTTCTTTTGGTAGGCAAATTGAACTGTTAAATAAGATTTTTAAGGTTGGGATTACATATTTCACACACTTTACACATAAAATTCTGGAAGCTTTGCAAAAACAATGTCTGAAGCTACGAAAAAAAAAAAAACCCAATAATATAATCTCTCTCTCTTATCCTTCCAACGACACCTAGATAATAAGGGTATTGTACAAAGCACTTTACTTGCTTTATCTGAATTTATCCTCATTGTAACCCTAAAGGGTAGGCACAGTTATTCCCATTTTAAAGATGGGGAAGAAGATAAATGAATTAAGTAAGTGGAACAAAATTAAAGGATAGTAATTTTTTTTTTAATTTCCACAGCTAGGATTCAGTCAGGCCTGTTTGACCCCAAAGTCTTTTCTTATTCAACTATGTCTACACTGCCTCATGTATTTGATTTTTGACATTTGTTCACAGAATAACTTGTAGAAATGTAGAGGAAGAAGAGGTCAGGAATAAAACCATTCGGAACATAATTTTCCTACTGGAAAAAATGGCAGTCATACAAATAGAAAAGCTCCCTAGGTAAGAGTGTGTAGAGGAGAAATTCAAGGCCTCCAACGCTGAACTGTTGGTTGATACCTGTAGATAGATTAGATAGATGATATAGATATATGAATGTCAATAAGTTTGAATAAACAACGAGGAAAGAGCTGGGGAGATTTGAGGAGGAGCAGGAAGAGATGAAGTCAGAAATCTCACATTTGGAAGAATAGGAAGGAAGAGAGGCCATTGAGGCAAAAGCCACACTGGCAACATGTCAATTTATTTTTGTATCACAAATGCCTGGTTGGCAGTAAATGGATAATACATATGTATAAAAATGATTGAAACAGAAGTTTGGAATTGGCTATAGGAAGGCATTTTGCATAGAATTTTGAGGGAAGTAATCGAATATATGTGTATCAATCATAATTAGAAGTTAGAAAATAAAAGCATTTCATAATGGTCTATCCTACTGTTTTGAAAAACTGATCCATGCAAGGGAGAATAATGCCCAACATTAAATGGGCACATATTATGTTCTAAGAACAGTTCTAAATAGTTTATAGATAAGATTTCATTTAACTCCCTCACCCCAAATCTATGACAGTTATGACTTTGATCTCCATTTTATAAATGAGGAAAATGAGGGTTAGAAATCACATAGTGAGCAATCCAGCTGGACTAAGAGTGTATACTCTTAACCACTGACTTCACCAAGAAAGAAGAAATGTTATAAGAAGAGTTTTAGTTCAGTTTTTTCCACCTAGAACAGCGCTTGGCAGGTATTTAATAAATGTTGGATAAAGTGAATTGAAGTTTTAAGTTATATTTTATTAAGGATTGGGGGTATGGAAATGCTCAATAGCACAGGGAGTCTTCAGAGGATAAAGCAGGTGATGCTAGAGAATGAAAGGAAACATCAGAAGCAAGAAGTCTCAGGAAGTAAAAAATAATCTATGCATGAGCGCAGAGAGACAAGGTAACTTTGTGGAAAAAGAGTACTTCCTCATTTTTGCTATGTCTCATCAGATCTTGAATTTCAGAAATAGGTACAAAAGAGTTAAGTTTATAATGGCCATGAAATCCATGGAAAGATCCCTTTATTCCTGGAGTATATATATATTGAGATTGTTCATTTCAAAGAATTTCAAATATGCACCATAATGTTAACATTTTATAAACATACGATTTCAACAGTGAGTTAATAATATGAAGTAGATGACAGCTAAATTGCTTTGTGTGTGTGAAGTCATATTCAATGACTAAATGTTAAAATATTTTTATTAATCTGTACTAAAATGAGCAACTGAATACATGGACAACTTAGATATATGGAAAACTTTCCACTTTATATTTTAAATATAAGGCCATGTTTATTTAAAATGTATTGTTTCTATTATGTACCTGATATTTTGCCAGGCTGCAGATGTCTCCAAGTTTTTTAAAATGAAAAAAAAAAAATTACTAGTTTGTTAAGCTTCTTGCCTAATGAACTCTTGTAACACTTGGCTTCACTATTTTCCCCCAATTGGAAAACTTTGGTATCTACTTCTTTTAAATGAATATAAATTCTTGCCAAATATTTTCTGAATGTTAGATGAAATTTCTTGCAAATGAAAACCAGTATTTGCTCTGTTTGCCATTACATTTCCAGGGCTGAATAAAAATATAATACAAAAAGCAATATGTGTGTGTGTATACACATATATTTTCTTTTTGAAAAAAAGTTATAACATGCCTTTCAACCTGGGTACTAATCTATAGGCTACAAAAAAAAATTCTATTCCTATACAGAAGCCATATCCTCTCAGACAACAGGCCAAACTCAGAGACCAAATTAAGACTTAGATTAGAATCATGCAAAGATAAACCTACCTGAGGAACATCAGTAGATATTTCTGTGATAAATGGCTTTTTCAATCACTACTAGCCCAGCAGAGGCAGAGGGCCCAGGAACATTAATGTAATTCATTAATTTGGAAAAGCTTTTAATTAACTCGTGATCTTTGTCACCTCCCCTATATCCTCGTTAATTTACATTCTCTGACTCATAAATAGCATCACCAACCTTCCAGTTTTCCAACATGGAAAACAGTTCCTTTCCCTGTCTCTCTCCACAGCCAAACAAATGCGAAATTTGGTCAATTTGGCTTCTGAAAACTGATGGAGTCCATTTTCTTCTCTGCTTTGTTCTTAATTCACGTGCCCACCTTCTAACCTGGACTAATGCGGCGCTCACTAACAGCTCTCCCTACTTCTGGTCCGCTTTCCCCCTTCCAGTCAGTCCACATTGCACCCAAGTTCTAAAATCTAACTTGTCATTCCCTGAGTACTAACCTTTTAAGTTTCTTTACTATCCGAAGAATCTAGACCGTCCTTTTAATCTGATTCACGTGCAGAGATTCATAGCTTCTGCAACGATCTTTTCAGAGCCAGGCTTTGCTAAAAGAAATGAGATCAGAGTTACTGAACACTTTTACTACAAATTTCTTAACTAATGTTTACTCAGTAAGTATTTAGAATTGCTGAAAGTATAATTTTAAATTCCTTTAGAAATATACAGATACATACATGCATTACACAGAGAGACATCCTATATATATATATATATATATATATATATACATATAGCTTTGTTTTGTTACATCTTCCTTTGTTTTGAGAAAGTTGGTAGTATGCTTTAAACCCAGATGGTCATAGTATTAAGTTGCAAAAAATGTGGCCTAAATACCCTAGTTTATAATTCAGCAAAGTGCTTGGAGGAGGCACAGTAGGAATGATGAATGGTAAAGACAGAATTATTACTCAAGTCTCATTTGTGACAGTTGACTTCCGTGATATTTATCTTACATTTTTCTTTTTGGCTGTGTGTGTGAGTGTAATACACTTTATATATTAGCATTGGTCCATCTATTATTATATTGGCAGCAGGAGATTTTCATTGATTAGTTTCTCCCTATTTGCTTTTTCTTTCTCTAAACCTTCATGCTGTAATGCAGAAGATTTATTTTCAATGATTTATTGAAATGTAATTCTAAGGTGACTCCTTATCAAGGAAGTAATCTACAGGCTATCTTTGTTTAAACTTGCAACCTGCTTTGTCAAGAAAAACTGCCTATGAAATTTTCATTATAATAGACAGCTTTTCATAATGAATGAAAAACAGCTATTATGATTGAAAACAAATTGCTCTGAAACATATTCTTTGAAACAATGTGCTGCTTAATTGTATTTTGGAGGAAGGGGGGAGGCAAAGGCAATTCTATTTAATTGGTTACATTTTTCAGTTCTATAAATTAATTTGCACTACCCAATATCACTTAATTTTTCCCTAGGAAAGCTTTTGCTTGCCCTAGCAATATTATAACTGCTAATTCAATTACACTGAAATTGTTTAATAGAAAATATAATTGCTTATTCATACAGAATACCCATTAAAGAAGTGCAAAACCATGAACCCGAGGGTTACTGCATATTAATACTTTGGGAATAAAGATGGGAATGTTGTACAGAGAAGGTGCTGGCTGATCTTTAATTGTTCATCACCTGCCTCCAAAGTAATATGAATGGACCCAAACTAAATGACCACTCATTACAAGTTTCAATTTAGGAGCTTGGCTGGGGTCAGCAGATTGCTTATGCTGATCGCAATGATTTGAAGTTGTGATTACCATAAGCAATTTAAATTTTATTGATCTCCCCTCCTGAAAGTTGTAATTGAGCATAGATGTTGGACCCAGAGCTCTCCAAACTAAATTGTACTCTGAAGCCCTTGCCGGATTCCTGCGAGAATCAATAAGCAGTCAGTCACATTAACAATGAAATAGGTCCATTAACATATGGTGCTATTGGTGAAACTTTATTTAGGAAGGGTGTTAGTTCACTTCATTGTTTTATCAATGACTCTTAGCTGTAGAAGGAAAAGTATTGCTTTAATATGTGTAATAAGCTTGTACGAAAATAAAATTATATATTATAAATACATGGAATATGACGAGGTAGGTAGTTGAGTCCTTATATGAGAGTCATTGTGATTCATACCATCATTTTACTGTAAACAGAGGTTTCATATGACTGGAATTGCAGCTTGCCTGCTGCAGTGCTTTGCAGTAATTTGGAATTTTTATTCCTCTTTATTAGATACAAGATTTCCCTCCATCAAGGTTAAGTACATCTTGAAGTGCCGTGTTCAGTGGTAAGTAGTGGCTTGTTAGGGAAGCTATATGACCTTTTTGAGCCAGAGAGAGAAATCTGGGAATTCTAACAGAAATCCAAATGATTCCAAGCAATTTGGGATATTGTTTTATACCCAGAGCTCTAATGAGCTTTGCTAACAAGTTTGGCCTACCCATTATTATCAAATTATATGATTCTTGAAGCTATAAGATTCTATTAAGACTTTGTGACAAACAGAGCATTGGGGATAACATCTGTCATTTTTTAGGGTGATTAAAGAAATTATTCTAAGTGTCCATTTTTCTAAAATTAGTCGGCTATTGTTTGCCTTTTTTATTCACTTTTCTCACATTTCCTATTCAAATGATAGCAAACTCTTGAGGATTCACAAACTCATGGAAAATTTAAATCTCAAGAAATATGGGGAACAATAATACCATCATCTAAGAAATTTTTTGCTAACCCCATGAGTTCTGGGGTACCTGAATTACCTATTGCGTGGCACCCTCTAACTTGCTACAATATGCTGAAGGAGGAAGAGAATGGGATCAAAACTTCTGTGACCAATTTTTATGACCCTAATAAAGACAGATAAACATTACTTGCCTCTTTACTTTAGATAGTGTAAGTTACAGATCATGGTCTCCTTCAAGGGATCTAGGTCATGGATACTGCAGCTTCCTATTATTCAAGAATTAATTTAACTAGATAACAACATTATGATAAATGGGGAAAATATTGAAGTTGTCAAGGATTTCGTTTTACTCGGTTCCATGATCAATGCCCATGGAAGCAACAGTCAAGAACTCAAATGACATATAGCACTGGGCAAATCTGCTGCAAAAGACCTCTTTAAAGTGTTGAAAAGCATCGATGTTACTTTGAAGACTAAGATGTACCTGACCCAAGCCATGAAATTTTCAATCGCCTCATATGCATACGAAAGCTGGGCAATGAATAAGGAAGACTGAAGAAGAATTGATACCTTTGAATTACGGTGTTGGTGAAGAATATTGAATATACCATGGACTGAAAGAAGAACAAATAAGTCTATCTTGGAAAAAGCACAGCCAGAATGCTCCTTAGAAACAAGGATGGCAAGATTTTGTCTCACATACTTTGGACATGTTGTCAGGAGAGGCCAGTCCCTGAAGAAGGACATCATGCCTGGTAAAGTAGAGGGTGAGTGAAACAGAGGAAGACCCTCAACAAGATGGATTGACATAGTGGCTGCTGCGATGAATTCAAGCCTAACATCAATTGTGAGGATGGCACAGGACTGGGTAAAGTCTCGTTCTCTTCTACATGGCATCCTTATGAGTCAAAACCATTTAGGCAGTTTTTTTTTTTAATAACAGATATGTTGTTGTTGTTGATGTTAGGTGCCGTTGAGTTGGTTCCAACTCATAGGGACCTTATGTACAAAAGAACAAAAACACTGCCAGGTCCTGCGGCATCCTCAAAATTGTTGCTATGCTTGAGCCCATTGTTGCAGCCGCTGTGTCAATTCATCTCATTGAAGGTTTTCTAATTTTTTGATGACCTTCTACTTCACCAAGCATGATGTCCTTCTCCAGGGTCTGATCCCTCCTTATAACCTGTCCAAAGCACGTGAGGCTTCTAAGGAGCATTCTGGTCATACTTCCTCCAAAGCAGATTTGTTTGTTCTTTTGGCAGTCCATGGTATATTCAATATTCTTCTCCAAGCCACAGTTCAAAGGTGTCAATTCTTCTTCAGTTTTCTTTACTCACCATCCAGCTTTCACGTGCGTATGAGGAGATTGAAATTACCGTGACTTGAGTCAGGCGCACCTTAGTTTTCAAGGTGACATCGTTGCTTTTCAACACTTTAAAGAGATCTTTTGAAGCAGATTTTCCCAATGGAATACATTTTTTGATTTCTTGACTGCTGCTTCCATGGGTGTTGATTGTGCATCCAAGTAAAATCAAATCCTTGACAATTTCAATCTTTTCTCCATTTATCATGATGCTGCTTATTGGCCCAGTTGTAAGGATTTTTGTTTTCTTTATGTTAAGGTATAATCCATACTGAGGGCTGTGGTTTTGATCTTCAGTAAGTCCTCTTCACTTTCAGCAAGCAAGGTTGTGTCATCTGGATATCGCAGATTGTTAATGAGCCTTCCTCCAATCCTGATGCTGCGCTTTTCTTCATACAGTCTAGCTTCTTGGACTATTTGCTCAGCATACAGATTGAACAGGTATGGTGAAGGATACAACCTTGATGCACACCTTTCCTCACTTTAAGCCATGCGGTATCCCTTTGTTCTGTTCAAACAACTGCCTCTTGATCTATGTACAAGTTCCTCATGAGCACGGTGAAGTGTTCTAGAATTCCCATTCTTCACAATGTTATCCATATTTGTTATGATTCACACAGTCATTTGCCTTTGCCTAGCCAATAAAACACAGGTAAACATCTTTCTGGTATTCTTTGCTTTCAATCAGGATCCATTTGCCATCAGCAATGATATCCTTGGTTCCATGCCCTTTTCTGAATTCAGCTTGAGTTTCTGCAGTTCCCTGTTGATATACTGCTGCAGCTGTTTGGCATGAATCTTCAGCAAAAATTTACTTGCCTGTAATATTTATGATATTGTTATATAATTTTCTGCATTCAATTGGATCATCTTTCTTGGGAATAGGCATAAATATGAATCTCTTCCAGTCAGTTGGCCAGGTAGTTGTCTTCCAAATTTCTTGGCATAGTTAAGTGAGCACTTCCAGCTCTGTATCCATTTGTTGAAACATCTCAAATGGTTTTCCATCAATTCCTGGAGCATTTTTGCCAATGCCTTCAGTGCACCTTGGACTTCTTCCTTCAGTACTCTCACTTCCTTATCATATGCTACGTCCTGAAATGGTTGAAAGTGGACCAGTTCTTTTTGGTGTAATGACTGTGTGTATTCCTTCCATCTTCTTTTGATTCTTCCTGCTTCATTTAGTATTTTGCCCATAGAATCCTTCAGTATTGCAACTCAAGGCTTGAATTTTATCTTCAGTTCTTTCAGCTTGAGAAATGCCGAGTGAATTCTCCCATTTTGGTTTTCTATCTCCAGGTCTTTGCACAGGTCATCCTACTTCTTTACTTTGTCTTCTGTAGCCACCCTTTGAAATCTTCTGCTCAGCCCATTTATTTCATCACATCTTCCTTTCCCTTTAGCTACTCGACACTCAAGAGCAAGTTTCAGAGTCTCTTCTGACATGCATTTTGATCTTTTCTTTTTTCTTGTCTTTTTAATGACCTCTTGCTTTCTTCATGTATGATGTCATTGATGTCTTTGTACAACTTATCTGGTCTTCTGTCAGTAGTGTTCAATGTGTCAAATCTATTCTTTTTTTTGCAATTAAAAAAAAATTTACTTTATATGAAGGTTTACAGAACAAACTGGTTTCTCATCAAACAGTTAGTACACACATTGTTTTATGACATTGGTTAACAACCCCACAACATGTCAACACTCTCTCTTCTCAACCCTGGGTTTCCTATTACCAGCTTTCCTATTCCCTCCTACTTTCCAGTCCCTGCTCCAGGCCTGGTGTGCCTCTTTAGTCTAGTTTTGTTCCATGGCCTGTTCAATCTTTGGCTGAAAGGTGAACCTCAGGAGTGACCTCATTACTGAGCTGAAAGGGTGTCTGGGGGCCATACTCTCAGGGTTTCTCCAGTCTCTGTCAGGACAGCAAGTCAGGTCTTTCTTTTTGAGTTACAATTTTGTTCTACATTTTTCTCCAGCTCTGTCCGGGACCCTCTATTGTGATCCCTATCAGAGCAACCAGTGGTGGTAGCTGGGCACCATCTCTTTGTACTGGACTCGGTCTGGTGGAGGCCATGGTAGATGTGGTCTATTAGTCCTTTGACTGATCTTTCTTTTGTATCTTTAGTTGCCTTTGTTCTTCTTTGCTCCCGAAGGGGTGAGACCAGTGGAATATCCTAGATGGCCACTCACAGGCTTTTAAGACCCCAGATGCTACTCACCAAAGTAGAATGCAGAACATTTTCTTTATAAACTATGTTATGCCAATTGAACTAGATATTCCCCAAGATCACGGTCCCCACATCCCTCAGCCCAGCAATTCAGTCCCTCAGGGAGTTTGGATGTGTCTATGGAGCTGCCATGACCTTGCCTTGTACCATTTGTGCTGGCTTCCCCAGTGTTATGTACTGTCTTACCCTTCACCAAAGTTACCACTTATCTATTGTCTATTAAGTGTGTTTTCATCTCCATCCCTCCCCTCCCTTGTAACCATCAAAGATTGTTTCTTTTTGTGTGTAAACCTTCACATGAGTTTTTACAGTAGTGGTCTCATAAAATATTTGTCCTTTTGTGATTGACTTATTTCACTCAGCATAAAGTCCTCCAGATTCATCCATGGTATGAGATGCTTCACAGATTCATCTTTGTTCTTTACTGTTGCGTAATACTCCACTGTGTTTATGTACGACAGTTTGTTTATCCATTTCTCTGCTGAAGGGCATCTAGGTTGTTTCCATCTTTTTGCTTTTGTGAAGAATGCTGCGGTGAACATGGGTGTGCATATGTCTATTCGTGTGATGACTCTTCTTTCTCTAGGATATATCCCTAGGAGTGGGATTTCTGGATCATATGGCATTTCTATTTCTAGCTTTCTAAGGAAGCGCCATATGATTTTCCAAAATGCTTATATGATTTTGCCTTTCCATCAGCAGTGCATAAGAGTTCCGATCTCCCTGCAGCCTCTCCAACATTTGTTATTTCCTGTTTTATTCGTTAGTGCCTGTAATACCAGGGTGAGATGGTATCCCATTGTGGTTTTGATTTTCATTTCTCAAATGACTGGAGATTGTGAGCATTTCCTCCTGTGTCTGTTGGCGGCCCGAACGTCTTCTTTGGTTAAGTGTGTGTTCATTACCTTTGACTCAAATTTATTCTTGAGATGTCTGTAAATTCAGGTGGGATAAACTCAAGATCATGCTTTGGCTCTCATGGACTTGTTCGAATTATCTTCAACTTTGACTTGAGCTTGCGTATGAGCAATTGATGGTCTGTTCTGAAGTTGACTTGTGGCCTTGTTCTCACTGGATGATATTGAGCTTTTCCATCATCTCTTTCCACAGATGTAGTCCATTTGATTCCTGTGTATTCCATCTGGCGAGGTCCATGTGTGTAGTTGCCATTTATGTTGGCAAAAAAAGGTATTTGCAGTGAAGAAGTCGTTGCTCTTGCAAAATTCTATCATAAGATCTCAGGCATCATTTCTAACACCAAGGCCATATTTTCCAACTGGTGATCCTTCTTCTTTGTTTCCAACCACCAGTAATTATCAATACATCTTGATTGCATGTTTGATCAGTTTCAGACTGCAGAAGTTGGTAAAAATCTTCAATTTCCTCATCTTTGGCCTTAGTGGTTGATGTGTAAATTTGAATAATGGTCATATTAACTGGCCTTCCTTGTAGGCATATGGATATTATCCTATTACTGAGAGCAATGTACTTCAGATTCGATCTTGAAATGTGCTTTTTGACAATGAATGCAATGCCATTCTTCTTCAAGTTGTCATTCTCAGCATAGTAGATCATATGATTGTATGATTCAAAATGTCCAATGCCGGTCCATTTCAGCTCACTAATGCCTAGGATACAGATGTTTATATGTTCCATTTCATTTTTGATGATTTTCAATTTTCCTAGTTTCATACTTCATACATTCCATGTTCCAATTATTAATGGATGTTTGCAGCTGTTTCTTCTCATTTCGAATCATGCCACATCAGCAAAAAAGGTCCTGAAAACCTGACTGCATTCATGTCGACTCTGTTTTGAGGAGGCGGCTTTTCCCCAGTCATCTCTGACTGCCTTTCAACCTGAGGGGCTCATCTTCCAGCACTATATCAGACAATGTTCTGCTGCTATGCATAAGGTTTTCACTGGCTGATTTCTTTCAGAAGTAGACTGCCAGATTCTTCTTCCTACTCTGTCTTAGCCTGGAAGCTCAGCTGAAACTGTCCACCATGGGTGACTCTGCTGGAATTTGAATACCGGTGGCATGCTTCCAGCATCACAGCAACACACAAGCCCCCACAGTATGACAAACTGACAGACATGTGATGAACAACACATACAGTCAAGTTTTATTTTTGAATCTTCCTTACTGAGTAACCCCTGGTTCAACCAGGGTCAGAGATGGTCAAGAGGTGGAAACAAAATGTCAGATCAAGAGCCAGGGAATAAGGTAGAGAATTTTATCAGGTCTCAAATATGGTACAGGTTTTCGCTTGAATACCTTAGAGAAGAATTTCTGTTCAAATAGTGCAAAATGTGTGCAAAAGATGTAGTTTCCTCCCAACTACATCTTTTGCACTACTGACCTTGATAATGTGCATAAAGTCCAGCAGGGATTTTATCTCTAATATGGTCTAGGATCATGACTCTCCTTATGGGGAAGCCCTACACGGCAGCTTTGCTTGAACAACCTAAGACAAGAATAATGACCCACACACAACTGAGGAAGATGCATACTTTATGAATCTAAATGATACCTATTTTAACCACTTGCACTGTAGAAACAAGAAGTCTGAAAGGATTGGAAATGTTCCTTAACCTCTCTAAGTCTTAGTTTCCTTAATGGTATAAGGATAATAATGAAAGATACCTCATGCATAGAATTTTTGTGAGAATTAAGTGAGATAGTCCATGTAATAAATTTAGCATAGTGCCTGGCACATAATGAGCTCTCAATAAAGGTTAGTTATCAGGATGACGTACACCTCCAGTTGCCTCAGGTAGCCTTGATTTCTTATTAACTGTGTCCCCTTTCAATGGTTTGGATGAAAAACTAAAAGGTCACTTTAGCCATACTATCATTCAATGAAGTGGTAAGTAAAGAGCATGGCATGGCGATTTTTGGCTCAAGAAATCTTTGTTCAAAAATTGAGGGACCTCTAGGAGCCATGTGGATGGTGGGAGGATGAGAGTTCATGGAGGGTGGGGTAAAGTGGGCTATCCAGAACACAGGTTAGTGTAGACAAAATATAGAGGTGTTGAACATTTCCCCTTATATCCCCTAACCTTCCTATTAAGAGCTCTGCCTCCCTTGTGTAATCTCTGCTCTGCCCATGCCCAGGCACTCTTCTCTCTAGTGCAGCATATCCACACTGCATGAGTCTGCCTAGGGCCTCCTATGGGTAGCATCAATGCAGGCCAGGTTTTGGAGAAATGTTTTATGCTCTGTTTTTTGTTTTGTTTTTAATCTCCCCAACTTAATTCCTTCTAACCCACTCTCTGTTCTCCATCATTGGTATAAAAAAAAAAAAACCTTACATCTAAATGCAGACTAAGTTACAATGGTTTTGTTTTAAAAATAAGTATTTATTGAGTATGTGATTACATGAATGAACATTCAGAGGGGTATTTGAGTTCTAACAGATGCCAGGTGATGTTGCCCCTTACCCTTAACAAACCACTTTTAAATGACAAGTTTTAGACTCTATAGCAGGCTATTAGCAGTGATATTATGACAGAATAAGCTTTCCAGGTGTGTCTTAAATCACATCCACCATTCATTTGTCAGTTTTTTTGTACTGTGGTGGCTTGTATGCTGCTATGATGCTGGAAGCTATGCTACTTGTATTTCAAATACCAGCAGGGTCACATATGGGGGATAGGTTTCAGCAGAGCTTTCAGACTAAGACAGACTAGGAAGAAAGGCCTGGTGATCTACTTCTGAGAATTAGCTAATGAAAACCTTATGGATAACAACAGAATATTGTCTGATATAGTGCTGGGATATGAGTCCCCTAGGTTGGAAGGTAATCAAAATATACACTGGCTACAACAAAAGACTCGAGCATACCAAAGATCATGAAGATGGCACAGAGCAGGGCAATATTCTGTTCTTTTTTTTCTATTCTGTTATACATAAGGTCACCATGAATTAGACGTGACTTGATGACAACTAAAAACAATAACAACAACTTAAATTACATGCTATTAGTATTATCTGACCTACTTACACAGTGGAAAAAGTTTAGGAGTGGGTTTAGGTTGATTGTTCATCTAAGTAGAATGAAATAATTCACAACTTCAATTTCTTATTCATTTACCATGATATTTTATTCGTCCAGTTGTGAGGATTTTTGTTTTCTTCACATTCGGGTGCAGTCATACTGAAGGCTGTAGTTTTTGACCTTCCTCAGTAAGTGCTTGTATTTACAGACCATCTCAAGGATAGATCTGATGCACTGAACACTAATGATGAAAGACCAGAAGAGTTGTGGGACGACATCAATGATATTATACATGAAGAAAGTGAAAGGTCACTGGAAAGAGAGGAAAGAAGAAAAAGACCAAAATGGATGTAAGAAGAGGCTCTGAAACTTGCTCTTAAGCACAGAGTAGCTAAAGCAGACAGAAGAAATAAAGAAGTAAAAGAGCTGAACAAAAGATTCCAAAGGGCAAAGCAAGAAGACAAGATAAAGTACTATGATGAAATGTACAAAGACTTGAGTTAGAAAAACATAAGAGAGGAACACAATAGGCACTTCTCAAGCTGAAAGAACTGAAGAGAAAACTCAAGCCTAGAGTTTTAACACTGGAGAATTCTATGGGTAAAAAATTGAACAACACAGGAAGCTTCAAAAAAAGATGGATGGAATATACAGAGTTACTGTACCAAGAAGAGCTGGTAGACATTCAACCATTTCAGGAGGTAGCATATGATCAAGAACCCCTGGTACTGAAGGAAGAAATCTAAGCTGCACTGAAGGTACTGGCAAAAAGCAAGGCTCCAGGAGTTGACAGAATACCAATTGTGGTGCTTCAACACACAAACGCAATGCTGGAAGCACTTATTTGCCTATGTCAAGAAATTTGGAAGACAGCTACCTGGGTAACTGATGGAAGAGATCCATATTTCTGCCCATTCCTAAGAAAAGTGATCAAATGGAATGCAGAAATTATCAAACAATATCATTAATATCACATGCTAGCCGAATTTTGCTGAAAATAATTCAAAAACAAGTGCAGCTGTACATTGAAAGAGAACTGCCAGAAGTTCCAGTTGGATTCAGAAGAGGATGTGGAATGAGGGATATCATTGCTGGTGTTAGATGGATCTTGGCTGAGAGCAGAAAATACCAGAAAGACATTTACCTGTGTTTTATTGATTATGCAAAGACATTTGACTATATGGATCATAACAAATTATGCATAACATTATGTAAAGAATAGGAATTCCAGAACACTTAATCGTACTCATGTGGAAACTGTAATGGATCAAGAGGCAGCTGTTTGAACTGAAAAGGGGATAGAACTGGAAAAGGTGTGCATCAGGATTGTATCCTTTCACCTTAGTTATTCAATCTGTATGATGAATGAGTAATCTGAGAAGCTGGACTACGTGAAGACGGCAGCATCAGGATTGGAGGAAGACTCATTAACAACCTTTGATATGCAGATAACACACATGGCTTGCTGAAAATGAAGCTTTATCTATGTATCTATTACATACGAATATCTTTAATTTCCCAGGTTTTTGTAGCTTTCACAATTATTTTGCATCAGTTAAATTCTTTAAGTTACAGATAAACCTTAGAAGAGGATGGCATCCCGTCCTCATCTGACAGATGAAGATGCTGGAGTAGAAGCTGACTTACATAAGGTCAAAGTAAGTTTATAGAGACCTTCCAGACCTTGCTCCATTAGCCTTTCAATTATATAATTTACAGATACAGTATTTGCGGTCTTATATAACATAAAATAGGTATAGACACTAAACACAGAGTTGAACTATTTTATAACAGCTTATGTTCTTTTATGAAAGCCATCTTCTTAGAATGTATAAATATATTAATATTGACACGTTAAAAAATACACTTGTACTAAAAGAAAGAGTTGTAATTTTTTTTTTTTTTGCTGAAAATAATTGTAAATTCCACCTGTTCCTAAACTAATGAACATAGTACTTACAGAATTTTTTCCAGGTACAGAATCCAACCAATGATTTAGTTAAGAATTATTTTATCTTAATTTGACCCTCATGTGGTGGTACGGTACTCAGGATCTTCATTTATAATATAGAAAACTGGAACTCTAAGAAAGTGGAAAAGTGGCAGCTTCCTCAAGATTGTATAGTTGGTAAGTGATACACTAGAAACACACATGCACATCTTCTAACTACAGGTTTGGTGTTGTTTCTATCACATTTTAGGATGGTGTGACTAGATTTCAGTCCTTTCATGATAAAGCCCTGTCACCCTTTAACTTCCTTTGTAACTGATAACTTTGGAAAATCTGATATTCCTACTACAGACTAATACACATATTTTTGAGCATTCCTTAATCCCTCTCCAAAAGATCTTCTAATGTTACAAGTTTAAGAGTAGTTAAGAATCACTTCATTTTGACTTATTCATTCATGTTCTAAAGATAGGTTGTTGCTACAAAACTGACCAAAAGGAAATGCAGAAAGTTGAAACACTAACCGGCTCCCCTCACACATTCTTTTTCTTAAGAAAAAGAGGTTCCCAGCGATTTGAAAAAAGCGTGGTGGAGGACATTTGCATGAGTTAGCATATGCTCTGATTTAAGTTAGAAAAAAAAAATGGGCCAGATTTTCTTTTTTAAGCAGAAAAATATATTTTGATCTTGAAAAGTATTTTCTACTTTGATCTTATGATATCTATCTGAATACTGAGCCTCTACACTTGCTTCCATTTCTTCTACCCATGGTAGTATGGAAAACAGGGCATAACACTTTCAATAATCAACCTATTTTGTTGCCCAAGTACGTCTCTCCTCGCCATTCCCCTTATTTCGGCTGCTAACTGAAAGGTCAGCAATTTGAACCCACCAGACTCTCTGCAGGACAAAAATACTTATAAAATAGTTCAGTTAGATATTCTTTATTTTTTTTAGTTATAGAAAACAGCAAATATCGTATTTTGTGATTCTTATTATTTCAAATAATGAGAAATTTTGCTTTCGATTTTTCAATAAAAATTGAAAAGGTTTTTTTTTTTTTTTTTTAAAGTACATTTCTTGAATTTCAAAACCTCTTTCCTCAGATGATACCAAAAACCAGTTGTTTTCGAGTCCAGCTCATGGCAATCCCATGCGTGTCAGTGTAGAAGCACACTCCACAGGGTTTCCTGGCTCAGGTCCTTCATAAGTAGATAGTAAGGCTTTTCTTCTGAGGTACCTATGGGTGGCCTCCAGCTGCCCACCTTTCAGTTAGTAGCCAGGCTGTAAACCATTTGCACCACCCAGGGACTCGACTTCTCTGATGATGTTATTGTGTTCCATGGAGTCAATTCCTATTCATAGTGACCTTATAGGACAGAGTAGTATTGCCCAATAAGGTTTCCAATGCTGTAATCTTTATGGAAGCAGACTGACACAGCTTTCTTTTGTGGAGAGGCTGGTGGGTTTGAACTGCTGACCTTTCAGTTAACAGCCATATGATAAACTACTGTACTACCAGGGCTCCTTCGCTGATCCTAGAGAGTCATAATATATAAAGTTTGTCTGGCTACAGTGTCCTTGTTCTTGGAGGCCATAGAGCAGATTATAAAGAATACAGGCTTTAGACTTCACTTGCCTGGGTTCAAAAGCCAGTTTCATCACTCACAGGCTGTGTGAATGTGGGCAAGGTTCTTAACCTTTATAAGCCTCATTGTAAAGTTAGTGTAAAAATACTCTCTACTTTCTAGGTCATAAGAATTATATAAAACAATCTATGTAAAAGTACATCTTGTACTGCCTGGCACATAGGAATGCTCAATAGTAATTATTATGAAACAACTTAATGCAATAGAAATGCAAAGCAAAATGTCCCTCATTACAATTTTATTTTTCCCACTTTAATTCCATAGATAGCAAAAGCTTTCAAGATTCACCTTCCTTCTTTTCCCTCGCTGGGAGTAACTAGTTATTGTTATTAGGTGACTTCGAATTGGTTCCAACTCATAGCGATCCTGTGTGCAACAGAACGAAACACTGCCCAGTCCTGTGCCGTCCTCACAATCGATGTTATACTTTAGCCTATTGTTGCAACCACTGTGTCAGTTCATCTCGTTGAGGGTCTTCTTCTTTTTCACTGATCCTCTACCAAACGTGATGTCTTTCTCCAGGGACTTAGATGCTCTCTCCTGAAAACATGTCCAAAGTCCCTAAGAAGAAGTCTCACCATCCTCACTTCTAAGGATCATTCTTGCTGTACTTCTTCCATGACAGATTTGTTCATTCTTCTGGCAGTCCATGGTATATTCAATACTCTTTGCCAACACCATAATTCAAAGGCATCAATTCTTCTTCGCTATCCCTTATTCATTGTTCGGCTTTTGCATACACACAAGGAGAGTGAAAATACCATGGCTTAGGTCAGGCGCACTTGAGTCCTCAAAGTGACATCTTTGCTTTTTAATACTTTAAAGAGGTCTTTTGCAGCAGATTTGCCCAACGGAATTCATCCTTTGATTTCTTGACTGCTGCTTCCATGGACATTGATTGTGGATCCAAGAAATAGGAAATCCTTGACAACTTCAATCTTTTCTCCCTTTGTCATGACGTTGCTTATTGGTCCAGTTGTGAGGATTTTTGTTTTCTTTAGGTTGATGTGCAACCCATACTAAAGGCTGTGGTCTTTGATCTTCATCAGTAAGTGCTTCAAGTCCTCTTCACTTTCAGCAAGGAAGGGAGTAACTAGAGAAAAGAAAATTCTGTTGTTTCTTTTTCTTTCGGAATAATAGGTAGCTTTTCTGAGGAAGGAAACCCTGGTGCTGTAGTGGTTAAGTGCTACGGCTGCTTACCAAAAGGTCAGCAGTTCAAATCTGCCAGGTGCTCCTTGAAACTCTATGGGGCAGTTCTACTCTGTCCTATAGGGTCGCTATGAGTTGGAATCAACTCGATGGCAATGGGTTTGGTTTGGTTTGGGTTTTTCTGATGAAAGACTGATTTCTTTCACCCTCACTGGGATTTTGTTTCAGATAATGATAATATTAAAAAGTTAAATCCAAGGGCCTATGATAATAATTAACATTCAGCTGTGTGCATTTTCCTAAAGGACAACCAACAAGCTATCAACTTCTATATAGGAAGAAAATCATTATTTCAAATGGAAATTTGGACATGACTTTAGTCATCTAGTCATGAATTCATGAGCCTTGATTGAAAGAAAGTTTTGGTATCATATTATAGAAGAAAAGGCTGCTATTTTGAGGTCATTAAATGTGAAGCACTGGAACAAAAGAGCTGCGTCAGATAGCTAAAGCAGAAGATATTGTTTATATCAGCATGGGACAGAATGAAGGGCAACAGAAATCTATGAGAATCCCAATTAGATATATTTTCCTCTGAATAGAACCCGGTAACAAAGATAAAGCAGGATTTAAATAATAACTCCCTAATTTTTTTCCCTAAGACACCTTCTCTTTTATGTCAGTAAAAAGCATGCCCAAACTGTAATTTTGAGAATTAAGCATTTCCATGCTTCCCTTCTTTTTTCTTATGAATTTCACATTTTGCACACTTTTGTAGCACTAATAACTATCACTTGTTTTTTTTTCCTGATAATCCCAGTTATATGCAACTTATAAAATGCAGTCAGTCATCTGACCCTGAGACTTCATCATGAGTGACAGATGGCTCTGATGTATGCTACTGCTGCTATTGAAATGAAAAGACAAGAAATACCAAGAAGAGGATTCTATTACTCAAAATAATTTTGGGTTGTCATATGTTATGAAACACAAATCGAAGAGCTTTTGGCAATTGGTACCTTGGTGTAGTGTGATTACCACTAGCAGGTGAGCATGAAACATTCCTTCAAGATTGTAAAAGGTGCATCATGTGAAAGGCAAGACAGCGCTCTCTGGCCTACTACTTTCATGTGTAGCAATTCATTATTACAAAAATGCTGAGTACAACTTAGACAACTTTTGAGCACTTATTGAAGTTGCCAGGCAAAAATATTTTTCTCCATGTTACATTAGCATTTTCCGGTTTAGGGCAGCTGATTTTTTTGAATTGGATTTCCTGAACCATTGCAGCCAATATGTAAGTTTAATATGTAATATATGTATAAAAACCAAAACCAAACCTGTTGCCATCGAGTTGCTTCTGATTCACAGCGACTCTATTTCACAGGATAGAACTGCCGCGTAGGGGTTCCACAGAGGACTTGGTGGATTCGAACTGCTGACCTTTGGTCAGCAGCTGTAGCTCTTGTATAGTTAAATATTTTTTCTTTCAAAAACGGAACTATAATTCACTTCGTACCCAATATGTTCTAAATAAAATAAAGCAGTCAAATTGCTTTCCTTTATTCTCCACCCCACTCCTCCACTGCGGACAAAAATCTAAGAATTCTGAGAAGTTAAAAGCTTAATACTGAGTAGGATTGTTTTTTAATAGCCAAGTGTGTCGCTTATTACACTTAAAAAATATCTTAGAGCTCCTTAATGATTTTATATGCCATAATCATTCACCTTGAGCATTTGATATTGTGCTCAAAATATTCTCTATTTAATTGTTTTCAACAAGCACTTTTATTGAGCATCCACCAGGCATAAAACAACCATTTTGATTGCTCTGGAACCTTCTGCTTTCGTTTATTAATAATTCCCAAACAGAATGTCTGCTTCAGACATTAGTTTCTGAAATAGAATTGAATCTTAATTAGTTCAAGAGAAACTCCTACTTAAGTAGTCTTAGAGAAAATGCACTCATTTCCCCCTCTAATATATCCTCCTGTTGTTTGACTATGATGAGAATGGTCTTTTAAAAGAGGCCTCAGGTGTGAAACCAACTGTTCAGGCTCATTGTCAGCTGCTGGTTTCTAGGGTATTAATTCAAAATTAGTGAAAATATAAGACTATGTCTACATTGGCCAACTCTACTGCAAAATTGAGCAATTTTCAGTTAAGGGTGCAGCATGCTCACAATGCCCCTGAGGAAGATTCAGAAGCTTATTCTATTTCCATCTGCTTCCATCATTATAGGATGCAGTTGATTGATTCAACCTCACTGACAATAAGAACGAAAGCTGTTTAACCAAAAGGTGAGTATAGGCATAACATCTACATCAAAACTATTCTAAATGGGTGTGCTGTTTGTTAGTTATACTTGCGTATCTACATAATTATACACATGTGTGTATGTATGATTTTTTTCAGATAGAAATTTGGGTTTTATGGTTTGAAGGTGACCTTATCTGATTTGCATTAGGGGCCTTGTTACTGGGTAAAAAAGTGCAGAACAAGAACAGACGTCCGTGAGCTGGCTTCTGCCTCTCCTCCAGTCTTTCTGTTTGGATAAGAAATGAACACTGAATAGTAGCATCCTGTATCTTCTGCATCACTCATTTAGTGCTTATGATATATTACTTTATTATCATTAATATTATTATTGGTGGTTTGTAGTGTATATACCTTATTTCCTTAAAAATATTGAAATCTCCTTGTAGGTAAAAATTGAGACATATATAAAAATTTCTTGTGGGGCCTTTAATATAGTGCTGTACACAAAGTAGGCACTCAGGAAATATTTGTGGGAAGATAGATTAATCAAAAGCATTATTTTATAGACCATTTATTAAACACTTGAGTCACAGACTATTACTTAACCCCAGTATTCATTTACCTCTTCTTCCTTGGAGGAATAGAATCCCTACCTTCACCTTCCAGTTTGAGCAGGGCATGTGGCTGCCCAGGTAGGGACTACATTTCTCAGCCCCCCTAGGAGCCAAGTAATATGTTGAACTTCTAATCTTTTCTTTAACAGTGAAATTGCTCGCCTTCCACCACTTTACTGTTTTCAGGGCTGGTGGTGAGCCAACTTTCCCCATGTTGTATCAGGATGACTCCTAGGGAATGGTAGAAAAACAAGGGAGAAGGTGTTTATATGGAGCAAAGCTATTATGTCTTCTAAAGCTTCCACCTATCTCTGTCCTGATAAATGTGAGAGAAATAGAGATCCACTTTATTTCAGCAATTATATTTTGGAATATTTTTGTCACTGCAGCTTGACTAGTATTATAACTTACATAAACACATGATGCTCTTTTCTTTGGGGGCCTTTGTAGGGCTGTTCTAGAACTTCATGTTGCTGTTGTCATTAATTGCCACCTTGTCAGTTTTGACTCATGGCAACCCCATGTGTGTCAGAGTAGAACTGCTTCATAGGGTTTTCTTGGCTGTAATCTTAATGGAAGCAGATTGCCAGGCCTTTTCTTCCACAGTACCCCTGGGTGGGTTCAAACTGCCAACCTTTAGGTTAGCAGTCAAATGCAAACCGTTTCACCACTTAACATAGGCCCAGTCATTGTCCATTCCTAGGGGTGTGATACGTGAAAGAACAACTAGGCTTGACTTGTGACAGCTTGGGGAGACTATTGAAAAGTAGAGAGCCCTCTCTTAAGGGTGATTGCTCTCGGGCAAAGTATAGACAAACCCATAAAGGTTGTGGTCTCATAAGAGAGGCCTCTGTGCACAGAGAGGAAGTCAGAATTGCACAGATTATCAAAGTAACCTGCCCTTTGTTGGCCTTGTAATTTGTAACACTGTCTCAAAGAAACCCAACAGTAATTTGTTTTAGGGTTTGAAAGGAACTAAAAACGAAGTTGAAACTTAGCCTTGGATAAAGTATTTTTTCTAAATGCTCTTAGGTCTTCACACACACAAAAATGTAAACAAATTGAGGAAAGAGATTACTTCATATTCTCACCTATAAAGTAAAATGGCAAACTCATCCTAGGCACTGAATTGAAATTTCTTTAACTGATTGTTCAGAATAGAGAATCTGAACAATATTACACGTTTTTGAGCGCCTATGACTATGAGTCGGAATCGACTCGACGGCAGTGGGTTTGGTTTTTTGGTTTATGACTAATAATTGGAATAAGTTTCACTACACTAATCTAAGTATTATTTCCCACAAATTGGCCATTGTTTTATACTGTTTGTACTACAATATAAATGTTTTGGGAGTTTTCTAAAGACAAAAAAATCATGTAATTGCTAGAGTGATTTGGGCTTATATCTGTCCTTCAGTTGGTTTTCTAGAACTATCTACTAACAACTTCATCCTGCATTTTTGATCAAACAAGCAGAATTTACGTCTGATCATTGTTAATGTATTTACAGAAAAGAAAATAAATTACCCCACATACCATCCAGGTCAAGTCTGATTTTTGGAGCAATAAATTTAAATGTATTAATAATAAAAAATTTCTCCACCATGCTAAATCTTCAATAAAAGAAGAGTTTTCTCATTGGTAATTGATAAGGTAGATTGAGCAAACAGAAATTGCCGGTGTTGCAATTGTTTGTTTTGGGGAAGAAAGATGTTTCTGATTTGTGTTAATCCTCATCATAATAAAACCGTCTTGAATCGGTAACTTTTCTGATTTACACTGGTATAGATAAAGATGAAGACTTTCTAAATATCTCATTTATTCTCAATTTTAAAGAACAAATCCAATCATTATATATTAAAATATAGCCCTTTGAAGATTGGTGTCAATAAGCATCTAGAAAATATGACTCCCTGTATTTTTAAAAAATTACCTGAAAAATATCAAAAGTCAATAATGTATTCCAATAAGAATGAATTGCTTAAGGGTTAATTATTTTTTCAATTTAAAATTATGTATGAAGATTCTTAGTTTTTATGATCATTTTTAATAAACCTTTATCAACTGCTCTTTACTTGAGAGCATTTTTTTTAAAGTAAAAACAATTAAGTTTTGAGATCCATTTAATTTTTACTTCTTTTAAGTACCAGCATAAACATCTGCCATCTGGCATAGAAATTACCTCATATAGCGGGAGGAGGGATGAGATTTATTTAAAAGTTCTTTGTCTTTGATACTTTTCCCTGCTGCATTTTCCACTGGTTTAATTTGAACCTGACTGTATTTAAATAACCATTTATCGCCATAATGGAAGAGCAGACTTAAAAATACATAACCACTGTCATTCCAGGAGACTGTATTAAGGAAACATAGAATTTGCCATTTGAGATCAGACTATTTGTCTATCTTGTCTAACACTTTGCCTCTGGCAGTGGCCAATACTGAAGACAATGGAGAATGGCAGAAATATGCAACATGAGCACAAACTATATTTTAGGGGAATAATTATTTTCTCAGTTGGTAATCTTACAATGTGGGATATTAGAATTGAACACCCCCACCTGTTTACATTATTAAAATTTTTATCAGTCAATAAACTAACCAAGTTGTGTTAAAATTATTTTACTGAATTATACTTAATGATCTATAGCACTTCAGTATATAATCTATGTTAGATATTGAAATTTTAAAAAAATTATTAAAAAGTTATTTCTAATGGCACTAACTTTTGGCTTTTTAATGCCTTGATTTTTTCAAGTATGAGGAAAATATGTGGAAAATTATGTTATATAGCAAAATAATAACCCTTAAGTTTGGCCTATAGTTCAAAGTTGAGGTAAAAATGTATTTACTACAAACATTTGGCTTGCACGTGTAGAGGACAATCTAACCCTAGCTAATTTTACACTAAATTGACTATGGATAGTAGCAGAATAATCCTGTTGGTGATTAATGGGTTGACCAGAATGTAGGCCTATAAATTTTTATCTTCCTTGACAACTCATGAATATTGTTGAAAAAATATTGCTGAGGCAAATTCATCCCTTGATCCATTTCTAAAGTTATCGGTAGATGCACTGAACGGAAGGAACACTTGTCAAGTGTAACCTCAAACAGAGGTGCACATGCACACACTCACACCTGCACACGCACACACGTGTGTATGCACACACACACACGCACACGCATACACACATACCTCCTCAATGCTCCAGTCATACCAAACTTCTTGCTGTTGTTCCCGGAGCCCATTTTTTGCCTTCACCTTGTCCTCTGAGAGTCTCTTTCTGACTTCTCCCTTAACAAATGTAAATGCCTTTCTTCTGTGATTATGTAAATTATCCAAATTCTTCTCCAGGGCTTCTACAATCCCTCAAGGAATTATAAATGTATAAAATTTGTGTAATTTTTCAACCAACTTCTCACCTGGAGCATAAAAGTTACTTATAAAACAGCTTTTCTCTTATCTCCTTCACAATCAGTGAAAAGATTAAGGGCCAAAACGAATCTTTGTTAATTGGTAGTATTGCCACAACTACAAGTGCCACTAATGGTGTGACCACCTGCTTTGAACCTGGTCTTCTCAATGTTAAGAAATCAAGTGTTTTAAGAGGTAAACACCTGCACACCCGGTTACTCAGCTGAGTAGCTTCTCAATTCTGGTATTTTAAAATGCCCTCTGTTGCTGTGACTATTAATGCCAAATTGTTTTGAAAGTTCAGCAAAATATTTCAGTTGTGATCTGAAAAGTGGTAGTATTAATGACTGCAGAAGGTGTCACGTGACAGTTCAGCCTGGATGCTGATGTTTCTCCTTTAATTTGATAAATTTGTTTCCTGAAATGGCTAGTGCCTTTGGAGATACTTCGTCAGTATTTGTATTTAGCCATGTTGGGGACTAATGAAATCGTCCATGGACATGAATAACTAAAGATATCCAAATTGAGATACTTACATGGTGAATGAGTTTTAACGGTGCTCATTAAAAATAGGTAAACAGTTGAAAATGGGTTATTTCAGTTGACTTCTTACTGAAATGGCAGCAAATGGAGAGAAAAAAAAAGCCTTCCCTTCCTATAATAAGAGATAGAATCTATACTTTCAGCCAAGCTCTGAAAAAAAAAAAAGGCGTCTGGAAATTCTTGAGTCAGTTCCTTAGCGCCTTGCATTTTGTAAGTTGTCTTTCCGTGGAGGCAAAATAACTTACTTAGAGAAAATACTTCTTCCAACTAAAATCAATCCTTGCCATTTCCATGTAACATACCTAGTCAGAAGTAAACCTTGCTAAGTTTTCATTCAGAATTCTGCTTGAGAATTTTTAAATCTGTCAACCAGAATCTTGATTTAAAGTTGGATAGGGTTAATATACCCATCTACTTTAGTGGTTCTCAACAGGAGTTTTTTTTTTTTTTCCCTTTACCTCCCTGGGAGATTTCTACTAACTGAAAGGTTCAAACCCACCCAGGAGTGCAGAAGCAAAGCCTGGCAAACTAC